>NW_026733242.1:0-71733 GCF_028476545.2 Physella acuta
TTCAGACTGTTGAACAGGTCAAGGACAAAGTTCAGACCGAGGCTGTTGATCAGACACAAGACCGCCTGCAACACTTGCACCGTGATTTGCCCGAGCTCGTTGGTAATCTTGGTGATAATCTCCAGAAGTGGGCTAATCCCCAGGCTCTTGACCAAAGCCCCGACCACGTCAAGTCCAAACGTGGCGTTTAAATTCAGAAGAGCATCGGCTTTTCAGACCAGCATTAGTAGAGTTGCAGAAACTGGACTTCGGCGCCGATGACGGCCTTGAGACCAACAACATTAAGGAGGTTCAAAAGGAAATCTAATTTTAGACCGACGCCGAAGTATTCTAACAGACATTCGAGAGCTTTTAGAATTTTAGGAACAGATACCGTCAGGTCAGTTAAATCGACAGCGTTGAGTAGAACGACAACTCTCTTCACTAGTTCCGGGTTGAGGACATTGCCTAAGAGATCGAAGACCCCCTTGATGAGGGAGTTCCCAGCGGGCGTCTTGCACTTCTCGTTCAGCCCAGTACCAAGGATACTTTTGACAGAGGGGAGCAGGTAGTCCAAGCCTACAACGCTGGTCACTGTGTTCAAGAGACAGTCGATGCCGCCAATCTGCGCCGTTCCGTTGACGACGACGTTGAGATCAAACAGACGGGAGCCGTTGGCGTTACAGAGGAAATTGTTCAGGGACAACAGGACGTCCAGCTGTAGGATCTTGACCAGCTGAATGACGACACCCAGGCCGAGTTTTTTAATCAAGCACAGGATTTTCCCGACGATTTCCAGGATCTCGCCCACGTCCAGACCGAGTGTTTGGGACAGGGTTTTGACGAGATTTCCCACAAGCCCTTTGTTCAACCCAAGCCCAGCCAACAGCCCCTTTGGTCCCAACAGCTGATCCACTAAAGGTCCAACCAAACTATTTAAAATACCTCCAACGGGACCATTTGGACCTAACAGGCTGCCTAACAGACCTTTCTCTCCCAATACTCCACCAAGAAGACCTCCGTCTCCGCCTAATAATCCACCGAGAAGACTTGTTTTATTACCACCGCCCAATAATCCACCCAGAAGACCTCCTTCGCCGCCCAATAATCCACCCAGAAGACCTCCTTCGCCGCCCAATAATCCACCCAGAAGACCTCCGCCACTACCGCCACCCAATAATCCACCCAATAATTGATCCAAAAGACGACGGTTCAGCTCCACCGCCTCATCGTTGACATCGGTCTCTGCTCTCACAGTGGCCACCAGCACCAGAAGTGGAATCAGTACAAGGCGCATCTGTAGGGGGTAGAGTAAAGAGAAGGTTGGCTGTTAGGGTTAGGGTTACAGAAACTGATGTAAGTTAGGAGAATCGTCATTTTTTTTTGAGGAGGTAGAACTAGTAGTCGATTGTGTGGTTAGAGTTACCGTTACAATCTAGTGTCAGTTTAAAAGTGTCTTTTACTCTAGACACAGAATTAGTAGGCGATTGTATATTAGGGTTAGGGTTACATTTAGTGGCGTCGCTAGGTCGGGTGTCACCCGTTGCGGCACTTTGTGAGGTCACCCCCCAGCCCCCCCCCCCCAGCCAAAAGACAAAGTATATATATATATATATATATATATATATATATATATATATATATATATATATATATATATATATATATATATATATGTGTGTGTGTGTGTGTGTATGTATGTATGAGTCGTTAAGTTTTAATATCTAATCACACACGATTAACTAATTAGAGCTAGGCGAGTTTAACTTTTGATAAGTTACGGACAAAGTTGCATTCTTTTTGTAGTTATAAAAAATAAATCAACATGTAAATAACATTATTTTCTTATTCAAAAGAAATAATTTAAAAATCGTAAGCTTATATAATGAAAGATATAAATTTATTCTAAACCATCTTAACGCTAACGTGCATTACCCTTACCTTGACGGGTTACCAAACCTTAGACAACAGATATGAACGTGCTATGGAGCCAGGAGACCAGATATAGACCTGCAAGAATTCTCTGACTATAAATACAGTTGGAGATGGCAGACGTGTGATTTCATTAGTGAGCTTCTCCGTCTGACAGCGCCACCTAGCTGTTGGGCAGGCGGCCATGACACCTATCATCTTACCTTCATCTTGGCACGTGCGAGCTGCCTTATATCGGATCGTTTACACGTGAGTGACTTCATAGACGAGCGCTGAGGTTGTAGCGGCTGGAGTTCTAGGTGAGTAATAAATGTGACTCACGTTACATGGTGCAAGAAAGTGACCCGCAGGTGTGAGTCAGCAGATGAGCATTACCTGAAAGTGACCTACGGGTGTGACATTTCATAGAGTATTACAAGAAAATGTGCGCAAGGGACGCTATCCGTGACCACAGTACACGGAATAGCAATGTGGGGGCAGATCACTGGGTCACCTTATTAGTTGAAAGTTTTCTCCAACGTTGTAGGCCCTACCGCATATTTATACAGATTTTTAACATTAGATAGAAATCTTTTCAATTTTTTTAGTTTTTATGATAAAAGTAATTCTGCTGTAATAAAGTTGTATCTAAATAAACTAAAATTTCGCAATTTTTTTGGGGTGGGGGGGGGGACGTGGTCGTATGGTAGAGCGTACGCCTGCACACCCAAACACTCCAGTTCGGATTCCGGGCTCAAGTCCTCAGTGTTTCTTCCAGATAAATTGGGGGGGGGAGGCGGACACTGTTAAAAGTATATATTTTCTATATAAATTCCATTTCGTTCGGGGTGGCGGTAGACTTTATTCGGGGGTGGGTGGGTAGGGGGGGGGGGGGGGCGAAGAAACTCTGCAAGTCCGTAGGACGCCCTGAGACAACCAAATTCTGATGAGTACCTGACTCATGTTCGGGAAACAAAAGAAAGCTCAGCATAGTACTGACCATGCTATCCCGCAAACAGACGAACTCTACTTCATCGGCCCCAACGATCGTCATGCTTGAACGGGCAACTTTACACAATTAGTTGAGTAGAATAAACGAGGGACTCTGATGGGTACCTAACTCACGTTAGGGGAAGTAAAGACGGCTGACCACATTACCCTTTATATGACGCGATCGAGAAACATATGAACTCCACTTCATCTGCCCAATGGATCGTTAGGTCTAAAGAGGAATCTTTACTTTTACTTAGTAGAATAAACGAGAAGACCATTGGTTTTCGAAATACTAAGAACCAGAGGGCGTGGTCAAATAGAAGAGCGTTTGGCTGTTAGCGTGTAGGTTTCAAGATTAAATCTAGGTTCGAACATATACTGAAGGACGTCCCTAATTCCCCGCCCAGATCTTATGGTACCCTCAGAGGCGTAGCGACCCTCCCCGGCGCCCGGGGACAAACTTTTCGATTTGCAATCCCCCCCCCTCAAGATTCGATTTGCACCCCCCCCCTCAAACTTTCGATTTGCACCCCCGCCCCCCCTTCGAGATTTCCATTTGCACCCCCCCCCCCCTCAAACTTTCAATTTATTTTTCCAACCCATTTTGGCGCCCCCTAAGGTCGGCGCCCGGGGGACATATGTCGTCCCCCCCCCCCCCCCGCTACGCTACTGGGTACCCTGACTAACGTTGGGGTAAGGGAAGGCAGATGGGTTTAGTGCTGGACCACACCATCCTTTCATATGCCGAGGTCAAGAAACATATGAACACTACTTCATTCGCCTGATTGACCGCGAGGTCCAAAGAAGAATCTTTACTTTACTAACTTTCATACGGCAGTTTTTGTTTTAATTCAATTCAGGGCAATGGATTGAAAGGAACCTAAATCTTCAAAATGTCGGATTTTTGTCTGGGATGATAAATGTCCTTATTACAAGTAAACATTTAAGAAACATCTTATGTATGTTTTTTAACAGTTTGATTTGTGTGTAGTTGTAAATGTATTGGTTTTGTAATATAAGTTGAGGAGTATATATATATATATATACGAGAAAAATGGCCCGTTGAGGAAGGATACAACGGGCGCTAGGCTGATAGTGCTGTCTCTTTTCTCTAAACTAAAACCACCCCACCCCACACACACACCACCCCCACCCCCCCCCCACACACACACACCACCCCCCCCACCCCCCCCCCCCCACACCACCACCCCCCCCCACCCCCCCCCAAAAAAAAACATGTCTACCGTCCCATTCAACGAAATATAATTATATACTTTTTCCAGTGCCCGCCCCCTCCCCGAAAATTCTACCCCCCGCCACCGAAAATTTCAAGTACCCCCCACCCCTCTCCGGGGAGGAAAAAGTCTAAACTAAAACCACCCCCACCCCCCACACACACCACCCCCCCACACACACACCCCCCCCCCCCCCCCAAAAAAAAAAAAACCATGTCTACCGTCCCATTCAACGAAATATAATTATATACTTTTTCCAGTGTCCGCCCCCTCCCCGAAAATTCTACCCCCGCCACCGAAAATTTCAAGTACCCCCACCCCTCTCCGGGAGAAAAAAAGTCTAAATTAAAACCACCCCTACCCCCCCCCCCCCCCACACACCCCCCCCCCCCCACACCCCCCCCCCCCCACACCCCTAAAAAACATGTCTACCGTCCCATTCAACGAAATATAATTATATACTTTTTCCAGTGTCCGCCCCCTCCCCGAAAATTCTACCCCCGCCCCCGAAAATTTCAAGTACCCTCACCCCTCTCCGTGGAGGAAAAAGTCTGAAAGAAACACTGGTGTCGCGCATAGCCACTACGCGAAGAATTGCATTAAAGAAATTGCAAGAAAACCACTTTTTAGATTAGACACATTAATTAGGCGGTAATTTTATTATAGAGTATCGATGAGGAAATTTCTTTTGAGTTGGGGAGGGGGGGGGGGGGCTCAGACGTTCTTACGCGGGGGTGGGGCTTCGCCCCTACCCGAAGAATTGTATGAAAGAAACTCTTCACGCAAACCACTTAGATTAGACAAAATTTCCTCGAGTCTATCCGGCTAGAGATTATTTTCTACTCTGTGCTAAATGTGAAGACGTCATACTTCGTTTTTCGAATTACTATGCATGTTTTTATTTTCCTTGTGTTTTCTCTAGAGCGTTCTTGTCAGACAGATAGATAGATAGACAGACAGCGAAACTATTAGTATTAATATATATATATATATATATATATATATATATATATATATATATATATATATATATATATATATATATAAAGGCCTATTTTTATATCATTGAGTTTTTTGCAGCTGTCTGGTGCACAATATTCTTCTCGTATTTCACTCGCTGTTGGTATCTTAACACTTCCAGCTATTATATTACTACATTACTACTTGTATATTAAGCATAAATCACACAAACACGCATATATCTATATAGTGTATTGGGGTCATCCATAAATGACGTCAAGCTTTTTGACGATTTTTACATTCCCCTCCCATCCCTAACAAAATGCCAGACTACCCCCTAAAATGACATCACACTTCAGCCGACAACCCCCTCCCTCTTGAGAATTACATTGAATTTTTTTTAACGATTTTTTTTTCAAAAATATGAACTGAGCTCGACCAATATAGGGTATTTTTTTTTATAATTTCTATTACAATTTAGTATAAATTTTCTAAAACGCGAAATGACGGCTAAAATTCGGTTTCAAACATTTTTTTTTAAATGCAATAGTATGACGTCACACTGAGATTCCCCTCCCCCTATTTATAAACGAACTCATATTAATGTGTATACAGGGATTAAGTTTTTGAGATTCTTTAGGTCTAAATGTAAGGTGGGGTGGGAAAGAGTAAAAAATGTTAATTTTATGTAGGCCCTACCCCTTCTTAAATGTAAATCAAAATTAGTGGCCTTAAACATTGGGCCCAACACACCTGAGTACCCCAGCCTGTAGCAGGTTCAGCCCTAACCTTAATCAGTTTACCTGACCAGTGTTTCTTCCAGACTTTTTTCTCCGGGGGGGGGGGGGGCACTTGAAATCTTCGGGGGGGGGGGGGGGGGGGGGCGGTAAACTTTCTTCGGGGGGGGGGGGGGGCGGACACTGTTAAAAGTATATATTTTCTATATAAATTATATAAATTTCATTTCGTTCGGGGGGGGGGGCGGGTAAAAATTTTTCGGGGGGGCTTTGCCCCCCCCCCGAAGAGATGCCTGGAAGAAACTCTGTACCTGACCAAATTTTGATTCCTTCACAAATATGTGGTGCTACCTATCTAAAAAAACACTAGGCTTAAATGGTTTCTAGTTAGAAGGGAGATAACCGGTTTGACCCATGAATCAGTTTAAAGTATTAGTTAAAATACGAATTAAGTTAAAAAAAAAATTTTTACATAAGTAAAACAAAGGTAATTCCATACATGATAACAGTTTATTGTTTCACAATTATAAAAATATCAACATACAACATTTATTCTCAAATGTACATGACCATAATAGTTGACAACTCTGATTCAACCAGCTTTTTTTTTAGCTAATTACTTCCCTTGGACCATATCTTTAATGAACACACTGAGGTAACCAATAGCCAACAGATATTATTTGTAGATAATTTTTCTGACTTCCTGATGTTAAGCCATTACGATGTTCCACTACAAATTATCTGCCTGTAATCCACTTTAAGTATTTTGCGGCTCCTTAAAATCAATCTGCCATGATAGTCCTTGTGGCTCTTCCCAGGAATCTGCCCCTTAATCCATCATAGATGTTTCCTTCTGTATCTGTTCATAGCATGCCTGCATCAAAAACTTGAAATGCGGCTGCTTGGTCAGACTGGACAGTTCCTTGGCTGACATCAGGACTTTCAGCTCTGGGAGAAGTTGCTCCAACTCATCTACAGGGGGGAAAACATTCATTGCATTTTAGACGTGACAAATAGGCTTTATGGGCTTTGGGTTTTTTTTTTCATTTTAAATAATCCCATTCAAGTATTCTTTAAAATATCAAGAAATAGCTAAAAACTGTCAAAAACTGTCAAAAAGAATGTATTGACACAAGGCCTTCTCCAGAAGAGTCTACATGTAGCTAATAATGTAATATCAGGCAGTGGAAATAAACATCAGTTTGAATGCAACACAAAGACATCATACATTACCATTCATACAAACCACAACAGAAAACACACACATAGATGCATATCAACCATATGAAGCAAAACACAAAACACATCCTACATACCATCGATATGAACCATAACACATACATAAATTTATAATACCATCAATATGAACCGCAACACCAAACACATCCTACCTACCATCAATATGAACCACAACACATGCATACCATATATATGAACCACAGCAGAACACCAAACACATAAATACCAACCATATGAACCACAACACAAAACACATCCTACATAGGCCTACCAACCTAATGAACCACAACACAAAACACATAGGCCTACCAACCATATGAACCAAAACACATCCTACATAGGCCTACCAACCTAATGAACCAAAACACATCCTACATAGGCCTACCAACCATATGAATCAAAACACATCCTACATAGGCCTACCAACCATATGAACCAAAACACATCCTACATAGGCCTACCAACCATATGAACCAAAGCACATCCTACATAGGCCTACCAACCATATGAACCAAAAAACAAAACATATCCTACATAGGCCTACCAACCATATAAACCACAACACAAAACACATCCTACATAGGCCTACAACCCATATGAACCAAAACACATCCTACATAGGCCTACAACCCATATGAACCAAAACACATCCTACATAGGCCTACCAACCATATGAACCAAAGCACATCCTACATAGGCCTACCAACCATATGAACCAAAAAACAAAACATATCCTACATAGGCCTACCAACCATATAAACCACAACACAAAACACATCCTACATAGGCCTACAACCCATATGAACCAAAACACATCCTACATAGGCCTACAACCCATATGAACCAAAACACATCCTACATAGGCCTACAACCCATATGAACCAAAACACCAAACACAATCTACATACCATCCATATGAACCAGATCCACTGTTTTGAAGAAAATTTTATCTTTAACTGAGTCTAAGGGGTCTGTCTCCTCCTTTGTTCTTTCACTCCAGCTTTTTAAAATTCAAACAAAAAACATCAAGTATTTTAATATTTTAAATAAGAAAATTATTTTAAATTATTTTAAAACTACTGCATAATGTATCTGCATTTGGTTCAAACAACAGAATAAAAATTTAAAAAACTTACTCATCCATTAGAATAGCCCTACACCAAATGTGAAGCCTCAGTGCTTCATAATCGTGTTCACCTTCCTAAAAAATATTTAAATTTAAATAGGGCAGCCGTTTTTTTCAATTGACCTACACACTAAAATTTTAATTTTAGGCCCCCTTCACACCTACTTAAAATACTGACACAACATACACAAAATTTGAGTTTTAAAATGTCTAGCAGAAAATGCTGCATCATACAAAGTTTTTTTAAAGTCTGTATTATGTTTGGGTCTGCGTTAGTGTGAACGTCAGGGTTAGGATTAGGGTAGCATTGCAAATAAAGGGCATCACATGCATCCTGCCATTGATTCAGCTGGCAACCCAGTTTATTTTAAAATTCAAGGCGTGGCTTTCAAAAAATATTACAAAAAATAATTATTAAAAAAAACAGGGCTGATTGTTGGTTTACCTTATCAATGTGATGCAACAGGTCTAAAGCTTTCTTCACATCCCCTTCATTGGCTGACTGGTTGTGTTCACTGATATACAGCTGCAATGATTCATTAGAAGACAAGACTGTTTACATTCAATTTCAGATGAAATTGTTTTTTAAAATATAATAAATTCTTTATAACTCTAATGTTTGCGTCACATCACGCTCATTGGCTGACTTGTTTAAATTAAAATATTATAAATAAAATACAAGTGAAGTTTGTTTCACATCTCCCTTATACAGCTTCAAAGATTCAGCAGAGACAAAACAATACACACTATTTACTTTCACATACTTATTTTTAAAAATGCCATCACGTAAATATATATTTTAACTCGGAAGTTTGTCAATCAGCAAATAGAAAAAAAATATGGTCTTTAAATAATTAACTCTGCAACCATAGGCTAAAATAGGTCCCATGATTTAATGTTACAGTTTTACAGTCAACAGATGATTATTTTTAACTTAATAATAAAAAATTTAGATTGTTAAAAAATCAAAAAGTCAAAATGTTGTATAGATTAGGTATGTATAAAATAATTTTACAATTGTACCTCAATAAGTTCAACTGGTGTTAAAACACGCATGTTGTTAGGATCCATCCCTACATTCTGAAAATAGAAAAAAAAAACGATTTCATTGTTGAATGTATTGATAATACATTAGTAAAGAAATACAAATTATAAAAACAAAAAGGAGGCTGGAATCTACGGTCTATATGGCAAATAGCATGTTTAAACTTGATACTTAACTGGGAACAAAAAAAGAAGGAAATATAAATATTTCAAATACATAATTGAAAGTAACCTAACACTGTGTTTACACTTCAGATTTATATACTATAAGTAAAGTTCCCTTTCAAATTTGACAGTCTATGAGGCAAGTGAAGTAGAGTTCACTTGTTTCTGTGACCTTGGCATATGAAGGGATAGTGTGGTCAGCAATATGCCCAGCCGCCTTTACTTACCCTAACGAGAGTTAGGTACCCATCTGAGCTGGGTGGACTCAGGGACAGTTTACCGAACGTATATACATGTCTAGAAAAAAACTTGCTGCAAGTAAGTATACTTGTTCCATGGGAAAAACGTTTTTATATAACAATTAGTTAAGTTTTTTCTAGACGTGTATAGTATACATGTCGCAAGTGTTTTTTGAATTTAAAATGGGAAAGCACTTTTATACAGAAAGAAATGAAAAAGATTAGCAGGGGGAAAAGCACTTTTATAGAGAAAGAAATGAAAAAGATGAGCAGTATCTTCTACCTGAACTGTTTCTACTGGCAGTACTTCCTGGTGTAGGATCAGATTTAGTTCTTCATTGATCACTAGACAAAAAAGGTAAACAAAAAACAAATGTTTTCTACCTGAATTGTTTCTACTGGCAGTACTTCCTGGTGTAGGATCAAATCTAGTTCTTCATTGATCACTAGACAAAAAAGGTAAACAAAAAACAAATGTTGGGAAAATGGCAGATCATTGCTTTTTTAATAATAACAATATAGTCTGTATTATATCTAAAATCCCATTTTAACAAAAACCAAGAGGAGTTGACAATCAGGATTGTTAATTTACTTAACAAAATTACTTCCCCATTGACAGCAATTGTTAACTTACTCTCTATACGATCCTGTATATCATCTTCCTCCTCATCTGCTGCAAGAGCCGCAAGCTTGCTTAAACTTAGCAATGTCTGCTTACAAAACAATTCATTAAAACACTGCAACTTTTTAACAATTTCTAAGTCAAATGTAATATCTTACATAAAGAGCTAGTAACTAATTAAAAAAATACTATGTAACATTACTTAACTGAGTTACACAATACATTTATTTGAGTTAAAAAACTTTAAGGGTAAACAAAAAATTTTTTTTAATAATCTACTTTTATTTAAAAGTGTTTACTTTACCTTTTTCTTGGCCAGGAAATTTGTTTCCATTCTGGCCAAATCTGCCAGTGTGTCATGAGCCTGGAAATGTTAAGAAATCTTATATTACTTGAATATTGGTTTGTTGACATTTGAAACATTTGTGAGACCATTCTACAACCTGGGCTCACCTTCGATAAGACCTTATAACAATCTGGTTTATCTACACTATACAGATGAAATGGATTGTGTTTATCTGTGGGTGGCGGGATTTTTTATGGAACCTTTGCATACAGTAGAAGACTACACTTGAGCAGCAATGTTTAATTTTTTTTTAAGGTTTTTACTTTTTTACATAAATCAATTTTGAAAACTCAATATTTTCCTTTAAAATAAGTGTTCATTTTGCAACTTAACATCTTAAATAACAAAATCAACCGAAATTTATTATCCTTCACAGATATAATTTTATCTGAAAATATTGTACAAATTACTTTCCTTTAGGTGGTAGGCTATATGATTTACAAAAATTTAAATTATATTAGGAAAAATTCAAATTTGTGTTCGTGCTTACTATTGAAATTGTGGTAAGGGTTAGGGTTTATGTTTATGTCTGTTTGTGTTGATGTTTGTGTTTATGTGGTTGTTTTTTATTTGGGCACAGAACTTTAAGGGAGAGGAGAGGGTTTATGTTTGTGGTTGAGATGGAGGTTGTGGTGAGGGTTGAGTTATATTTATATTTATGTGTGTGGTTGGTTGTAGTTGAGTTTGGTTTAGGGTTATATTTTTTTTTTCAGACTTCTATATTGGTATACAGACATTTAATTGGAATTTTTTTTTTAATTTAAATTCTTTTTTAAAGCAAGGAAATTTCCTCCATCTGAGGCAAATAAAAAAAAACTTACAGCAAGGAAATTTCCTCCATCTGAGGCAAATAAAAAACACAGCGAGGAAATTTCCTCTATCTGAGGCAAATAAAAAACTTACAGCAAGGAAATTTCCTCGATTGATCTCATGCAACCAGCTGAGATACTTGACATTGCTGGAGTCTAAAAATTTACTCAGTTCATCCCCCTGTGAGACAGGCTGTGACAAAAGGTGACCTCTTTTTCCTAGGGAAATTTGGTTTATAACAATCAAACTATACAAGTAGGCCTACAGTCTATTTTATAAATCAAAAATGATTTTTCTTTTATAAAAGCTTAAATTTGTGTGTTAGTTTGAAATTATTTCAACTAACCAACAAAACTAAAAAGGAGATGATTCTGCAACCTGAGCTTTAACTATTTGGTTTATGTAGAGCTACAGTAGGTATGAGAGAACAAAAAAATATAAACTTATGCACAGAAGAATGACTTACCTTCTTTCATGTACCAGTTGAATGAAAATTGAGCAAACCCCTGAAAAAATGATTTAAATTGATTTATAATTAAAGAAAACAAAATGGTAGATAATAATTACTACTTTTTAAGAAATTTAAGTTGTACTGAATTATTTGTAAACTCCAAGAATAGTCTAAAGTAGTGAAAAAACTGTCAACAGTTTTGTTTGGTAGAATTGAGAAATGCTTGGTCTTTAACTGTTTAATATGTAGGAAGGGTTGTCCATAAATGACGCCACATTCCTCAGAGGGAGAAGAGGGGTTCGGAAATTATGTGATGAATGAAGGAAAAGTGGAATGGGCAGAAGTGTGATAACACACTTTTGCGGTTAAAGAAATCATCAAAAAGTGTGATCTTATTTATGGATGGGCACCAAATGCTAAGAGGCTTTTATTGTTACCTTGTCAGCAAACTGAGACCGGTATTTATGTATCCTCTCCTGGTTGTCAGTGACGTCACATATCCTCATCAGCATCTCAAAGTCCTCGTACTTCTCCCCCAGGGATGCTGCTCTGTCGTACTGCTTGTGGTTCACTGTTTGAATACAAAAAGGTTAAGCTTGATGAGATCTGGTCAGTCATTCCAGGGTTATAATAATATTATTAGCTTATTAAATAAGCTGACATAAATAAATGGTTAGAAAGGCACAAATATGTGACCTCAATGAATGTGTCGATTTCAAAATGGAAGTTACTGGTATGAAAAAAATAAAGCTGGCTATTTCAACAATAAGTATTTTTTTTTACTGTATAAACGTGAATTAGTTTAACAGACATAAAATGTATAAAAATATATTAAAATAATTTTAAAATTAAAATAATAATTCATTAAAATGTATTTAGTGAATGGATACACACTTTATGTATATATAAAGAATTAAAATAATGTATAACTAAGTTTAACATCCCTACTTTGCGGGAATTCACTTATCACTAGTAGACCTGGAACAGAAATTGTTGTGATAAATGAGGAAAAACTAAACAAGATGCAAAAAAAAATGTGTCGCTTACACAGTGGTAGAATCAGCTTGTGTCTTTCTTTCTCAAACTCCCTTTCCAGCTTCATGTAGTCCTCCTGCCTGTTCTCATCTAACAGCAGAGACTTCAGCTGGCTCGAGTACCCGTCCATGATGAAGTCCGCCAGGCTCACAATGTTGTCAAACAAGGAACCCTGCACGTCGACCTCACGAGTCACAGAGATGGCTTTGTCTAGCGTCAGCCCAATCTGAGAGAGATTTAGTTTCACAATTGTGAGACAAGTAAAAAAAACATTTAAGAAAAAACACAGGACCTCACAAGTCACAGAGATGGCTTTGTCTAGCGTCAGCCCAATCTGAGAGAGATTTAGTTTCGCAATTGTGTGAGACAAAAAAAAAATCTATGAAACAACGCAGGACCTCACAAGTCACAAAGAAAGCTTTGTCTAGGGTCACCCCAATCTAAGAGAGATTCAGTAGCACAATTGTGTGAGACAATTAAAAAAACATTTAAGAAAAAACGCAGGACCTCACAAGTCTAAGAGATGGCTTTGTCTAGGGTCAGCCCAAATCTGAGAGAGATTTAGTTTCGCAATTGTGAGACAAAAAGATATTGTTTTCTTCTTCTTCGTTCTTAATTTTTAGTGTTAGAAGGGATCCACCTCCAGCACAATTAAGGCTAGGTGTCAACTGGTTATGCTCCATTGAGGTCATTGACTCCGCTTTCAGCCTGCTTTTCTTTTTGGATTTGCTTCCATAGCCTTTGTCCAACCAAGAACAAACTACAAGGCAGCAGTTGTTTGATTTTGGAGTTGTCTCTCCTAGAAGAGTGACTGCCCCCAGCTAACGAGCCTAATCTGCCCGAGTGTTCGAACTCGAGACTTTTCGGTTTAGCAACCTTGAGCTTTTCAGACTCGACCACGCCGACCCCCTCAAAATATTCTTTTAAAAACTTCAAGAAATTAAAAAGTAATGGTATTGAATAAAAAGCTCTTCACCAAAATCAACCCAAAAAAATTTTAATTTTAAATTAAAGTCCACATTTTTTTAACTTTTTGAAAAAACTGCTGTTTGCTGTAATTTTTTCCACAAAACTCTGGAGGCTACAAAATGGATATTATTTTAATTGCCTATGTTAACAAAATGTTCTGAAGAAATATACCTTCCTTTTTACAAGTGTATTTAAGTTTTATTTACAACTGTAGAGTTTAGCAGCTGGCTAGACTAGCATCAATCTGACATTTTTTTGTTATAAATAATTGAAGTATTGTTGGACAGTTGTATTGACAAACAAATTGTTTAAATTTTAATTGTTTGTAAAAATTATAGAGTAGATTACTAGATTATTTTAAATAATTTTTAACATTAATGTCGGAGATAATCTAAAATGTGTGGAGAATGAAAGCAAATTTTCTAGTACCTGGTCTGTCATTATTTTCCTCATAATGCTGGTTGCTGTCCAAGGAATGTACTCTGGTATCTCTTCATTGTCAACAGAGTAGTACTCCTCATTCTGTTGTCTATACTTAAGGGCATTGTGCAGCATACCCTGAAAGGTGTGAGCATGGGATCTATTAGATTTAAATGTTTCAAAGTAGGCATATACAGCTCAGTATTTGTTCATGAATTTTAGTTTGGCTTTTTTTTTACAAGCAACAAACTACTTAAAAACACAAATCACCTAAGACACAAAACAAAAACATAAAAATGTAAATAACAAGATAAGGTACTTTAAAACAAATTTAAAAGCAGACTTCAGGCATGAAGAAACAAACATTAAAAAACAAAAACCATGATATATGAAACAATACAAGAAGTTTAAAGAACTAAAATATACTATTGGCTATAGGCTTAAAGAAAATACATAAAAAATATAAATCATATGATACATGAAACAAAACAAGAAGTTTAAAGACCTGGAAAATACTGTTGACGGCTGACACCAAGTTAACGATGTTACGACTGCTCTGATCAGATGACAGAGTCTCTTTTTCATACATGACCAGCAGCTGCAGGATCTCATGGATGTTGGACACCTGCAGGGGAGAGAACAGTTAACTCAATTCTTTGAGGAGTCTAGCCAATAGTGGCAAAACAAAAGTACTACATTTTTGGACACTGTCCGTACTGTTGAAATAATTTTTTTTTTGTTTTAAAAAATCAAATACTGATTTTAAACTTAACTCTAACCATAGCACTGACTCTAACCCTAACTCTAAACCCTCCCACTAACCATAACTGTAATTAATATTTGATTTTTTTAAACATAAAAAATAATTTTGCCAGTACCGACAATAGTAAAAAGTATAATTTCAGTAATTCCGTTTGCCACTACCAGCTAATCCCAAATCTCACATTTTTGTTAAGCAGTAATTTGATTTGTTATTTTAAAAATAATTTTACATTTTTAAAATGACTACAAACAACTCTTGAGAAAGTAAGATTGCTAAATACAAAATTTGAACAAAATGCCATACACAATCATTATTGTACTTTTATTCTAAATTAATTATTTTAAATCATATGTTATCCACACCCATTTTTGTACTTTTATAAAAAAATTTCTTAGTTCAAATTATATGTTATCTACAAATATTTTCATAATTTTATTCAAAGTTTCTTTTTTTGGATTGCTAAATATAAGGTCTACTATACTACTGTATTTTTGTTGTACAATTATTTGTACTACGAGATAAAAAAAAACTATGGCAAGAGATTGTCACTTACCTCCCTGTAAAACATGTCCTGTGCTGTTAGGGTTGGAGGTATGGCCACACGTCTTTGCTTCAACACTTTGCTTATACAGTGGTCAACTATTTTGTGGTGGCTGGAAAAGCGTAACCAGTTTAGTTTTATAATCTCAAGACACAAACATAAAAAAAAAAATATTTTGTTATTAACGAATTACAAGACATGAATTTTGGCTAAACAATAGACAAGACCTGCATATTATTTCAATTATTTCTAAGATTAGATCACAAAGACCTCAGTCACACCTGATTATTAAATCAAATGATGCATATCAAAGATGACACCTGTAAACAGTAATTCATTTCTAAGAACACCTGACTAATTATTATGTTGTATGCTCTAGTTGGTCTTGAGTTCGAATCCAGGATTTAAGCCAGTAAACGTCTGTGAGTCCACCCAGCTCTGATGGGTAACTAACTAACGTTAAGGCAAACAAAGGTGGCTGGGCATAGTGCTGTAAACACAATCCCTTCATATGCCGAAGTCTCTAAAGCAGATGAACTCTACTTTACCTTCTCCATGTGTCTTGGCACAAATGGAAAAAGATGATGCTCTAGTTGATTCCGTTTGATTTTTTTTGATACTTAAGGAGTTGTATGACAACTGAAAATGGAACCTTAAAAAAAGCACTACAAAAAAAAACTGTTAATACATACTCAGCGTGTAGCTCTCTCAGGGCCATGGCAGCTTCAAGCTTCTCCACATGTTCACAGAGCAGCCTGCGAGTTGGCATCAGGGAGCCACGGACACCAACAACACTCAGCTGTGGGATAATTAGGATATGATATAATGTACACCAACAACACTCAGCTGTGGGATAATTAGGATATGATATAATGTACACCAACAACACTCAGCTGTGGGATAATTAGGATATGGTATGACATACACACACAACACTCAGCTGTGGGATAACTAGGATATGGTATGACATACACACACAACACTCAGCTGTGGGATAACTAGGATATGATATGACATACACACACAACATTTAGCTGTGGGATAAATAGGATATGATATATTGTACACCAACAACACTCAGCTGTGGGATGATTAGGATAATGGTATGACATACACTCACAACACTCCGGTGAAGGATAATTAGGATAATGGTATGATGTACACCCACAAATACTCAGCTTAGGGATAATTAGGATAATGGTATGACGGACACCCATAACACTCAGTTGTGGGATTAATAGGATAATTAATATGACAGAGACCAAAAAAACTCAGCAGTGGGATAAACAGGATAATAGCATGCTCACTAGTTTCAAATATACACATTGAGCTTTTACCCAGTGTTACACTTAACTAGGTTTTTGTTTTTAAATTTTAATTAACGAGCTGTGAAGAGAATACATACTTGCTCCCAGATGCCGTAGTTTTTCAAAAAGTTAACAAACAAATCATGTGCCTTTTGTTTATCTTTGAGCTGCTGTATGATGATGACTGATGCTGTGCTGCTGGTAGAGTCTAAGATTTATAGAAACAGATATTAACACAAATGTTTTGTCTATAGCTACTTCATAATGGGAACAGAAATAGACAAAATGGTAGATTTATACAGCAACGGAATTATGGGAAGAGAAACAGACAATAAGAATTTAGCAATAATGGGAATTTAAAATGGGAACAGCTGCCCTTTTTATTAACATAAACATTTATCAGACCAGAAATATTTATTATGTCAATTTCTTTACCTTAACATAAGCGTATAGATTAAATTTTTGTGAACATGGATACAGTCACCAAATAAAAGATACTAAACTTGTATAATGGATAATAAATAAAAATTCCTATATTAAAACTGAGCAAGGCATTATTGTGTAGCAACCAGATGAGTAGCTATGACACACAATTCATACATTCTCCAGCCGTTAATTATATTTGGGTGAGTACCTTGTTTGTCTGATTCCGCCCAGCGTGGGTCAGCATTAGGGTAATCATCTGTCAGATCCTTGCTGACCCCAGACACGACGTTGTCCAGCTCCGCCCACTTGACACTCGGATCTAGACGAGCAGGGTGGAGAATCTCATCCACTATGCTCTGTACCTTGTCCTGCAACAAAGAAATGTTCCAAAGCAACTATTAGGTTTAAGTAAACTACTGTATTTTTTTATGTATAAAATAACTAAGCAGCACAGAAATGTTCAAGAACATTCTAATTGTACAATTTAATTTAAATACAATATTTCTTCGCATGTAACATGACAGAGCATTTACGGCGACCCCGTACTTTTCCAGTTAAAATTTAGAGTTTGGGGTATATTTGCCCTGTAAGACAACACCTGGCCTATTAGATGACCCTTCCCACACCCGACTTATTAGAATATTTTCTTTTTGGGGTTGAAACATCATCACAAATTTTACCATATATAAAATACAGTACTTTTTTTTAAACCATGGTACTATTATGAGCAGTAACATTCCCTCTAAGGAAAAAACAATTTCTGCGCAAAATATATTTTGTGTGCAGTGTTCCAAATGACCATACAGCAGTTAAAAAAATACAGAGTAATAGTGTGATCACACAGTTTTATAGGGAACATTTGCAGGGCAATACAGCATCATGAGCTTTTTCCACCTTTACCATTATTTGTTAGAATTAAGGTATAGCAACTCAGCCATTTCAATACACCCTCCAGGGGATAACCAAAGTCCTAATATAAATAGTAATCAAACTGTTAGTGTTAGTCCCCTGTTTTACTACTGTTTGCATAAACCTCACTGCAGCTAACATCTTTACTTATGTATTAATTCTCAAGAATTAATGAATTCAATAACAGATTCACAGAACAAAAGAATGAAAAGTTTTTAATTTAATAACTGACTTAAAGTACTTAAGGTGATAGAGTACCAATTATAAACTAAGTAGTCTACAATCAAAGTGGTGATACATCTACAAAAAAAGCCTAAAGCCTTTACAGAACTATATATAGTGAATCTACTACACCAAAGGGCTATTAGTAGACAGGGATCAATTTATTTAAGGTATCTGTATAGAGGGTTATACAACCAAAGTATCATTACAATGTTTTATTTCTGAGGTTCAAACATAGGGATAAATAACTTAACCAGCACTGTCCCATACTTTATTCTTGGTGGTCTATAAACACACTAAATGCATGTAATATTACGATATCCAACTAAGAAAAATATACGTTTATTTAAACTAGTTATTATCCAAAGGAGAAAAATATTTGTTTATCTTTAGACTAGTTTATATCCAAAGGAGAAAAATATTTGTTTATCTTTAAACTAGTTTATATCCCAACTAATAAAAAAATATTTCTTAATTTTAACTTGTTTAACAATGTGTTCCAATGAGACCAGGTCTATTTATCTATTTACACTATCTTGACTGGATGAGACTAAAAAAGCTATTTGTATTCCAATTATAGTAACAACAAATATAAGTCTACAAAAACAATAAAAATCTAAATAAACAATTTTTCTGCTAATAGGACAGTTATACTCACAAAATCTTTGCTGGATACTCACACTATCTTTGCTGAATGAGGTTACAAAAGCACCTTTAAGCTTAGTTGTGTTATATAACAACAAATTAAAATCTAAGTAAACAATTTTTCTGCCAATAGGGCAGTTATACTCACTCGATCCTCACTGATTGAGGCTATAAAAGCACCTTTCAGCTTAGTCTTGTTGTCACTGCTCTCCAACATCTCACTAAATTTCCCAGCATTTGACACCATACAAGTCTGTTATAAAACAATTTGACACTTCTGTTATAAAACATACAATTTGACACATATAAGTATGTTATAAATAAAACAATTTGACACCATACAAGTCTGCTATAAAACAATTTGACACGATACAAGTATATTATAAAACAAACAATTTGACACCATACAAGTCTGTTAGAATTAACAATTTTTTACTTCATTATTAATTCTGAATTTGACAAATTTTGTTAAATACAATCATTTGCTGGTATAGTTAGTCACCACATATGTAACTGTATATTTGGAATTGAGATAAGGTGAAAGATTGTCAGGTATACCATGTCTACAAATAAAAGATATATCTGACTAGCACTAAAAAACAATTTTTGTGTTTTCAAATCGTTAAAATTTTATTATTATTATTTTCAAGCAATCATCATCTTTTCCCATTTGTGCCCAAGACACATTGGCAAATGAAGTAGAGTGCATCTGTCTCAATGACCTCGGCAGTGTGGTCAGCACTATGATCAGCCGCCTTGGTTTACTATACATAAGTCAGGTACCCATTAAATCTGGGTGGACTCAGGGATATCCTACAAACTCAAGCCTAGTATCCAAACTTCAGACTTTCAGGTTAGAATTCATAAATTTTCAAGCATTTGTAAACTTATTTATATTTACACTAAGCCAACTTGTTTGAACTATTAAACATGTCATTTGCATCAATGTAGTCAGATGAAACTGCAGTAAATAAGCTAACAGGGAAAAGGATAAAGGAAAGACTTTGGAAATATGGAGATGCTAGCCAAGAAAAAAATGGCAAGAAGCTGAGTCTTGGGGAACCACCAAGAAAGTTGTTGCCAAAGACAGGCAGAAATGAAAACAGCTTTAACAAGATGGCCCATTTTGTCATGTTGCGCTGACAGGAATGGATGATGATGACATTGAAGCAAAGATGTTTTTAAAAGGGTAAACTGAAGACTATCCTTGCAATTACAAAATTTAAAAAAAAAATATACCACTTAAAATTTATTCTCTTGCAGATAAAAAAAAAAAAATGTGTAACTTACCATATCAGTCCTAGAGGTGCTTTGATTGTTTGACTCATCTAACACACTAAAGAAATGGAGAAAAAAAAAACTGTCAAGCTTCAAATTGATTTAAATATTTCACAAAACAATTTTAAAAATTATACAAATCTTTTACAAAAAATTTTGATTGGAAATTAACTTTAAAAAGTAATCCATAACTAATTACATTTAATCAGGATTTTGTTATAAAGATACTACAAATGTCACTCATACTAAAACATGGTTTTAACTGTTAAGCAAAAGCTTTTTTAAAGTACCTTACACAAAACAGACAAAACAAAAATCAGCTGAAAAGAAAAATTTCATATTTTTTAAATTAATACAGATATTTTTACACTGAGACATTATTACACCTCACCTTAACTCAGACTTTTGTGGAGAGATGCTAAAAATGCCATGCGCGTTTGAAAAGAAAACCCCTACCCCACCATAGCTACCTGTGGAGACAATACAGAGAAGATTAGGGCGCCGTGACGTAATATAAAAAATACACAGATGTTAAATGTAACCATAAAACGAAAATTAAAAAAAAAAAGAATTACGTTAATTGTTTAAAATAAATGTGTTCTGGCATTCATACTTGTAAAAAATTGATACAGAAAGAAAATAATACAACAAGCCAATTCTTCCAAAACTTACCCTAACCCTATCCTTCGTAAACTTACCTTAACCATATTCTCCCTAAACTTACCCTAACCCTATTCTCCCTAAACTTACCCTAACCATATTTTCCCTAAACTTACCCTTACCCTATTCTCCCTAAACTTACCCTAACTCTATTCTTCATAAACTTACCAGCTCCTAACAACATATCTCCTGTGGTTTTTAAATCCATCTTGTCTAAAATATAGTTATCTGAAACAAAACAAAAATAAATATTTGACAATACAACCATACTTTTACTAAGCACTCTGAAATGAAAAGAGTATAGAGACAAAAAAAGAAAACCTTGGCGCGTAATCTTTGATAAACATTAGACAAACAAAAAAGATGAATGCTTAGTAACAATTCATTCATAAATAATATAGTATGGAAGGGGGGGGGGGGGGTCATGGTCTAGTTGTAGGGCACAGGAGCAGGACATTACCCCCCCCCCTGTCTTACACCCCACGTCCTGTTTGGGATAGGGTTAGAAATAACCTAGTGTTAGGGTCAGGGTTAGATTTAGGTTAAGAGTTGGGGTTAAGATCAATGTTGGGTTAGGAATAGGTTTCTGGATGGGGTTTGGAAACCACAATACAAAACAACAGCTTATGTTACTAATAAGTATTCCTTGTTCTTCAGCCCCCCCTCTCCGTTAATGTGCTTTCATTACAATAGCCAAAGCTGCATGTAGTAGGCAGCGCAAAAAGAAACTAGACATAAATAATGGATAGGCCTATATAGCAGAGTTGAACCATGAAGTCCTGCTCAGGGGAAAATTTGAAGTAAAACCACTCAAATGAAATTTTTGTTAGTCGGAAAATGCAGAAATCATGGTAAAGATCTACATCTACTTCCAAAATGAAATACCAGATTTTTTAGCAAGCCCAAAAACTAGCAATTTTCCAGACTATATTTAAAACTGAAATTCACTTTACAAAATTCCAGACTGTTTTGAGTAAGAACCCTTGGTTAGAGTCAGGACTGGGGTTAGGTTTAGGGAGGGGATGCTATCAAAAACAACTCCTCTAACAGCACTATAGCAATCAGAGGAAACATCCTACATAGAAGAAGTCTGAGTGTACAAACCCTGGGTTAGAGTCAGGACTGGGGTTAGGTTTAGGGTAGTGATGCTATCAAAAATAACTCCTCTAACAGCACTATAGCAATCAGAGGAAACATCCTACACAGAAGAAGTCTGAGTACAAACCCTGGGTTAGAGTCAGGAGTGGGGTTAGGTTTAGGGTAGTGATGCTATCAAAAATAACTCCTCTAACAGCACTATAGCAATCAGAGGAAACATCCTACACAGAAGAAGTCTGAGTACAAACCCTGGGTTAGAGTCAGGAGTGGGGTTAGGTTTAGGGTAGTGATGCTATCAAAAATAACTCCTCTAACAGCACTATAGCAATCAGAGGAAACATCCTACATAGAAGAAGTCTGAGTGTACAAACCTTGCAGCATGAGGATTGAGTTTTTGTTGTAGATGAACACAGTGTTGCTCTTGTCTGAGGACAGGTAAATCAACTTGTATGAAGTGATCTGGTGCTCAGATGCTTCCTGGAGAGAAAAAAAACAAAATTTAGCACTGGTTACAAACACACAAAAAAAAATGTTAGAAATTACTCCATGATGAGCTAGTGTTAACTGAAATAACATTCTTTAGCTATGGGAGTAAAACCATTAAAATGTGAAATTTAATCTTACTGAGTAAGTGAGGTCATAGTTCAGCTTGATTAGATCGCTAACATTGGCAGGTTGAGAATCTTCATATGTTTCAAAATATGCTGAAATTAAAAATTCATCTTTTTACTGCTGTTTTTAAACAAAGAGTTTATTTCACAAAGTATAAGATAAGATCACACCTAAATTGTAGTGGACCAAATACCCAAAGCATAATGGACAAAACAATAAAGTATAGTGGACTAAACACTCACATGAATAGGGGACAAAACACCCAAAGCATAGTGGACAAAACAATCAAGTATAGTGGACTAAACAATCACATGAATAGGGGAAAAAACACCCAAAGCATAGTGGACAAAAGAAATCAAGTATAGTGGACATGAATATGGAACAAAACACACAAAGCATAATGGACAAAACATTTAATTAAAGCATAGTGGACAAAACAATTACCTTTAGTATAGTGGACAAAACATGAAGCTAAGTAGACAAAACACTTACCTAAAGCAAAGTGGACATTCAGTGAAATCTCCAGATTGACACCAGCACCAAACATGACAATACCTTCTCTGTATTTAAAATACACGGTCAATTTAAATTGAAGATTACCCACACAAAAAAACAATGAATAAGAAAGGTTTCAAAGAAATTCAGTATCTTGCTAGTTTTTGAAAACATGTTTTAATGAAGTAAGGCATTGTGCATTAAGTTACTTTTCACTAACTTTATGTTCAAACCAAATTAAAGAGCTAGCCCTGGCTTGTTTGAGCTTTGTGGGTCTATTTTTGCAATATCACTATGCTATGCTATACAGTACTGTAAGACATCACCAAATTGGAATGGAATCAAGTTATTTACTGAGGAGAAACAAATGATAATAAAACAAACCAAATTAGCCACACAAAAACTACAACAGACCAACCTTGTTAACTGTAAGTCAATCAACCATGTCTTCAGCTGAGGTAGTTGTATGGAGTCTTGGTCCTAAAAAAATATTTTTCTTTATCATAAAGCATATCAAAGAAGATTCATGAAAAATATTTTTCTTTGTCGTAAAGCATATCAAAGAATATTTGTGAAAAATATTTTTCTTTCTCATAAAGCATATCAGAAAAGACTCATGAAAAATATTTTGCTTTGCCATTCAGTATATCGGAGAAGACTCGTGTAAGATATTTTTCTTTGTCATAAAGAATATCAGAGAAGATTCTAGAAAAATGTTCTTTGTCACAAAGCAGGGAAGGCTGATGAAAAATATTTTTCTGTCATAAAGAATATTAGAGTAAGCAGAAAATATGATTTATTGTAGAACAAAATGTACTGAAAAGATGTGCTGTACTTGATGTTATACATACCCAGACTTTTCTAGCCAGTGCTTCCCGAAACATCCGCTCAGCATCAATTTGATAAAGGAGCTGTATACAGAGAAAAACAAATACTGGTTACTTAAAATAAATTAAAACAAGTAGTCTAAAATATACTTTCTTTTTCAAAAACCTCATAATACATGCTTGTAGTTTAGTATGGAAAAGTCAAGCTGCAATCTTATTTGAGCTAATTATCTATCACAGAATTTATTTTCTATTTAAACACATATCAATATATTTTAAGTTAAGTCAATTGATATCATTTATATTTGGATAGTATATATATCATAGCCTAGCGGTAGAGCGCTAAACTGATAACCCAAATGTCTTGAGGTTGAATCTAGATTCAGATTTCCATGAGTCCACCCAGCTCTGATGGGCACTCAACTCACATTATGAAAAGTAAAGGCAGCTGGGCACAGTGCTGACCATGCTATCCTTTTATATGCTGAGGTCACAGAAAAAGGTTAACTCTACTTTATCTGCCTCATAGACCATCAGGTTTGGAAAGAGCATTGTACTTATTAATAGCAAAGCAAAAGCTTGAAAAGAAATAATTAACTTACTTAAAGGATGCTATTTTATAAAGTTTGCTACAAAATGTTAATTGTTTCTTTAAAAAGATGGTAAAATTTTTAATAAAAAAACAACTCTCAATAACCATTGGATGAATGAATTACCTTCTCAGGGCCAATGCTGGGTACCTGCCACTTGCAGATGTTGTTACCAGAGAGGACATAGAATGAGCGCAGGTCCTCGCCTTCGTCGTCATCATCATTATCATATTCATTGACAGGTGCAGCGAGAATGGTCTGCAGTGGCTGGTGAGAGTTAAGGGCATGTTGTTAGACAAACTGTTGCACGGCATGGTAGAGCACACGACTTGACTTAGTCCTCTTTACTCCCTGTGGAGCATAGGGCCTCTGCTATAACCTCCTACCCACGGCTGTGAAGTTGGCAGTCTCCCGAGACATCCCTGTACTTAAAGAAGACTCCGACTCAAGGTCTGCCCTATCTTTTGCCTTCCCTGGTGGTTCCACTCAAGCCCCTGGCATGTCATATTTGTGTGTAGCATTTAGGCACTTTGTCATGCCACCACAACTTCAGAAAGTGTCTGAGACATTTGTCGATGAAGGTCTGTATCTTGTCCGTTCTGGTCTTGGAGACTCTCCATGTCTTTGTTCCATATTACAAAAAATGCCTTGATGATTTTAGAATCGTAATGTTTGTTGTAAGATATGGCAGAATTTTCCGTTCAGGCAACAGAACTTTGAAAGCATAGCGGGTTCTATTAATTCTAGCACAAATGTCCTCCTCTGCACTTCCTGATTGGTTGATCTTGCTGTCAGTGTAGACCAATTCCTCCACACCATTTAAATGTCTTCCTTCTATCTTTAGTTATCTTGGTTATTGTTGATTCTCATTACTTCCAGAGAGCATGACAGAGTTTGGAAACCAGAATAGAGTCCGAAGAAAGTTCCAATTCACCCTTCTCTGATGAGTACCTTCACTCATTTGAAATGGCAGCTTGGCTTAGAACTAACCACAATATCCTTTCATATAATCTAGTCACAACTCTAGTGAACTCAACTTTTACTACCCTACTGATGACCATAAGGTCAGAAAGGGTAGATGAACCAGCCACCAATTGCACATAAGGACACTGTTCATTGCACTGAACAAGTGAAAGTTGCTTGTTGCTGCCTCTAAGCTAAACATGTAGTATAAATTTGATTTTATAAAATATTTGGTTACGGCTGATTACCTACTAAAAGTATTCTTTAAAAATGTATATCCACCTAGGTAGCAAAATAAACCTTGACATCTTAACTTTTAGCACCAGGTGTGCTTAAAATTTTGTTTCTCTGATGAAAATTATGTTCTCTTCATGCAAAACTTATTATACAGGCTAAAGAAATAGAAAATGGTAGTTGCAGTCAAGTTGGCACAAACAGTAATTGAATAAAATGTGTAGTATTAGCATCCTCAAAAATTAATGAAATTTACTGGTATGGTGGATGCTTTGATCCATGGTCTTTGTCAGCACACAATAGTGTGGTTGAAGACTAGACAAAAAAAGCAAACAGTGACATAATTTTGGACAAGTCTTGTCTAAATGCCATGATTAACAGGCTAAAGATTGGAAAGACAAAGTTTCTACTCTTACCATTCCATTCGTCTGGATCTGTGAGGCCCCAAAGATAAAAGACGACATCCTCCGACTTATTCCGGAGAACAAACCTTGAGAAGCTTTCAGAGGCTTGCAATGTATAATGGCCTGCAAGACAAATCATAAAACTACATCGACTGGCATCGCACCTTTAAAAATATTAACTGTATATTGGTTGGTAAAACCATCATAGAACTACATTGCTTATAATAAGATAATATTAGTCCACTGCAAATTGGCCTGTAAAATGTAGCATTGAACAACATTATTTAGCATTAAGCCTTCTAATAATGTAATAAGCATCATCTGTATATTGGCCCATAAAACAAATCATAGAACTACATCTGGCATCAAGCCCTGAATAAGATATTAATTAACAAACATAAAATTTTAATGTACAAAGTGGCATGTAAAGCATTTACCTGGCCAGGTGATGGGACAAGCAGTAACAAAGAGCTGGTTGTAGTGGCCAAAAGGCATCCATGTGGCTAAAACATAAGACCATTTTGGATATGGTTAAAAATAAAATAAAATTGTTTCATTAATTAAAGAGGAAATTTTAGACTAATATTTAAAAAATATATTTTTCAATGCGATATATTTTTCTAAATAACACAGTCTAAGCTTTTTTCAAAAATCAAACCAACATTTCAGATGTAATACTACTTTTCTAAATAACACAGTCTAAGCTTTTTCAAAAATCAAACAAACATTTCAGATGTAATACTACATGAATTTTCTTCTATTTACATTGAGTGAATTATAATCATGAGTTTTAGCCAAACAAAATATTGCAGGTGATAAAGAGATAATTCTACCTGGAAGTTGATAACTTTGGCACATTCCTCTCCTCTCAGTTCTGCGCTAATTTCTGCAGTTGACGACTCGAATGCTATGTTTGGCCAGTACCTGACCACACCTTCAGGGGACACAGCCACGCAGGCAGCCGGCTGACTGTCATTGTCACTAGGTATCACACACACACGCTCGGCACTGTGTGCCAGGTCACTAGGTGGCAGTGTCAGTTCTTTACAATGAACATTCTGAAAAAAATCATTTGTGATGGTCAGGTGAAAGCCTAACAGAAAAATAAAAAATTCAATAATTTCCGTAATAAAACAATGCAAGAAAATTATAATTGTTATCAAAATGACAGATTCACATGGAAAAAGATTTTTTCAAATAATTGTGATTAAATGTAAATCTTTTAAAATAATAAATAACTGAGCATTTGTTAAGTAGAAAAAATATGGAATGTAACACCCTACCCTTGAGGCGCCAGTGGACTTGTACCTCCAGACAAACAATTTTCTGCCGCCTACAAGCCAAGCCCAACCTGACGGATCTATACAAGCAGTGATTTCTGTGGTGGTGCCTATAAACAAATAATTCAAACACGATACATTGTATAATAACAATACGTTGAAAAATATTTAAAGTATAACAGTAACATAAACAAATCAAAAATCATTCCTACTAATGTAACGATTAAAGATGAAAGTTAGATTACAGAACTCCAAAATGTTTAAAAAAGTAAAACCCAATCTGTTTTTGGCTATCAGAAATTCACAAAACTGATTCTGTTGAAAATAATACTTTAAAACATTATAAGTTCAAGACTAAGGTTAATTATTTGTTTAGGGTCAAAATTGATTTTATGTCATATTATTACTAATCATAGGATAGTTATGGACGGCATGACCTAGGGGTAGAGCACTAGACTGGTAAACCGAAAGTCTTGAGTTTGAATCTGGGTTTAAGCCAGTAAAATGTCCCTGAGTCTATCCAGCTCTGATGGGTACTAAACTCACATTAGGAAAAAGTAAATGCGGCTAGGCATAGTGCTGACCATACTATCGAGGTCATTGAATCAGATGAACTCTACTTCATCTGCTCCATGTGTCTTCAGCACGAATGGGAACAGATGATGGTGATATGACTGTTACCAGTACTATTTGTATAAATCCCATCTGTAAGTCATGGGACGGAGTGGTCTAGCGGTAGAGAGCTGGACTGCTAACCCGTAAGTCTCGAGTTTGAATCTGGGTTCAAGTCAGCAGACAGTCCCTGAGTCCACCCAACTCTGATGGGTGCCTAACTCATGTTAGGGAAAGTAAATGCAGAGGACACAGAAACAAGTGAACTCTACTTCAATTGCCCCATAGACTGTCAGGTTTGAAAAGGGAACTTTACTTTTACATCTGTAAGTTAAGTAGTGAAATGTCTTAATCAGCAAAAACAGGACTTACGGTCAGACAAAGTTAAGGCTTCTGTGATTAAAACAGGAAGAGCCGATCCAAATGCCTCAATCCTATGAAGCGGAGTTTCCTCCAATATTTGTGAGGCTTGAAAAGACTGACTTGATAGCACTGACTGGTTTCTGTAAATAAAAAAAAAAATAAAGGCTTGTTGAAGAATTATTATTATTTTTGGGTTTAAACACCTAGGTTTCTTAGAGAACTAGACTTTCAAAAGATCTAGTTGTAATCATATTGTAATGAATCTTTTTATTTTATTATAGGCATAGATAAATAAATTCCAATCCTATTGTAATGTCACCTTTTTTTAACATTACTAGTTTCAGCAGATTTTACATACCTAAAACGATAGATTACACTACATTGAACATACTACATTCTCCTACGGTTCTAGAGCTAGCGGCTAGACGTATATTGTATGAATCTATTGAGCGACAATTGACTATTATTTATTATATTCTTTTCTGTACTGTACAAAGAACTTGGATGATTTTAGATACCGAAGTCTGATAATAGACTTCCGTAAAATAGGTGTGTTGTGTTGTTAGTAGTATTGTAACCTCAACTAATTTTATGGTTAGAAATTAAGGTTAGGCGTATGGTAGGACTAGGGTTGGGGTTAGTGACAGGGTTAGCATTGACATTAGCCAGCACTGTGTGTATTTAGTTAACTACCAGTAACCTAACACCCCTTTTTTAAAGAAGATTCTATTATCGGACACTGGTATAAAAATTCTCCCAAGAACTTGTTTGGCAGGGATTTTTAACAATATTACAATGTTACATATAGTACAAAGTAATACAAAGCCATCCAAAAGAGCTATTAGGGCCTACTAGGCTAGGTCTAGACTGTTGTGTTTAGAATGTTCATACTAGCTATAGATCTAGATCTACTAACTAATGAAATAATAATTTATTTTAAAAGTCGGTAAAACTCCATTTTAGCGTATTTTATTCGTTGCGTCGTACTTACACATTGCCATGAAAATCTTAACTGACACACGAACATAGCACATTCAATATTCCAAATTTGGATTTTTCTCAAGTTTTGACTAAAGTGAATTATCAAATACTAAAACAAAAATTCATAAAGAAATAAGCCCAATGTTTTCCTAACAATAACATGTTTGTGTGTTTAGTAGTGTTTAGAGTTTAGGTTGTGTATACTTATAATAAAATGGCCGATGCTAGCCGGAATAAGATATGCATGCACAATGGAGAGAAACTACGACTTGCCATCGCTGTGATGTTTTCAATGGTACTGCGCATGCATGTGTTTACAACTGCAGAACCCTCACCAACCCTAATCCTATCCCTAACTAACCCTATCCCTCATTCTAGCCCTAACCCTAGCCATAGGTCACTGCGCATGCACACAGCTATCTTTTGCCGATTAAGTGGAGACAGGGAGAAAAATCTTCCGAGTAGTCACTTCGTAAATAAAATACGCTCAACTGGAGGTGAACGTGAAGCGGGGAATAAAATACGCTAAAATGGAGCTTTACCTAAAAGTCCAAGTCTAATACTTATCTTAACATCTAGAATCTAGATCTAGAATCTAGATTCTAATCTATAATTTAATAAGAATAACATCAGTCATCCTTCCTCATTTCCTGACAGTGACTGACTTACCTCAGATTTCGCCTTGGGGTAGTGTTAGAAAGTCTTGAATTTCGTGGTTGTGCAAAAGGTGAAGGCCTGTTGGAAAGGCTTGGTGTTCTTGGAGAGAACATCTTGTTGATTCATACAATAAACTACAAGCAAGATACAAACGAATACTTGGAAATGTCTGCTTAAAGTTAACCTAAGCTGAGGTTTAATTTTAATCTCGCCGCCACATTTGTTATGGTTAATCTAGTTAACAAGAGTAGGCCTACACAAACCTTTTTTTTTTTTACGGTATGCAACAAGACGAAATAATATGGATCAACTTTTGTATCTTATTTTAACAGTTTAATATTTGTAAAAAGACTATGGATTCCACAATACAATTTATTCGGGTAAAACTGCATTTTACAATGCGCTAAAATGGAGATTTACTATTTATCCTAACACTTAGAAGTAGTAAGCGCACTTATTAATTACCTAGACTATTGATAAAACTGAAGCTCTACTTCATGAACATTTTGTAATCAGAGCATTTGATAAAGAACGATAAAATTAAACAAGTCAACACTCAAATAAAAAATAAAAGTAAACAAGTATCATGTCGTGGTCAGCGAATACCCACCCCTTTGCATAAAAAGCATAAAGTTCTACTAAAATGAGCTCCTCTTTTTCTATGACGGGTATTTATTTGGGGTAAAGAACACCAACCAGTGAGGACAATACATTATCTAGACCCAAAGTTGTTGTTCGCATTATACTAGCGTGCCCGTCCCCGCGCTTTGCGGGGGGGGGGGGGGGTTAGAAGAAAGTCCAAGGATAGCCCGGGGCAGATCGCACCCTACAGGAGCGTCGGGGGACGCGCCTGATTCAGTTAAGTGTACGACTATAATGGCCCTATTGTATTCATAGTATATAGCATTGTTTAAAACGAGCATAGGCGCCACAGCGCTCACGGGATAGCCCGGGGCGCTAAATTGCATTAAATCGCACCCAGCAGGGGTACCGGAGGATGGGCCTGATTCAATTTTTTTTAAACAAACGTAGGTGCCACAGTACTACCCCTTACTCGCTATGCAGGACACCCGGTTAACGGATACCAAGTGCTAAGATAGCCGCTATGGAGCTCTGGGCGCCATCCGTATATTGACGAAAATCGCACCCTCCCGGGCCCCGCCCATTAAAAATGTAATTCTTTTTTCCGCAGAAATCTTCTCGTGAGTATTCTCATTTACTCCCCAAAGTTTCACGGCACTCGGGTGAACGGTGTCGAAACGCATCACTTTTATTTTTTATATACCATATATAGAGAAAAATCGCACCTTCTCGGGGCGCCGCCATCGAGAAATTTAAAAATATATTTTTGCAGAAACCACCCGCGGAGTGTTCTAATCAACTCCCAAAGTTTCATGGCGATCAGAGTAACGGTGTCAAATCGCAATCGACTTTTATTTTCTATATACCGTATATCGAGAGGAATCGAATCGCGTCCTGCCGGGGCGCCACCCCTGCGAATTCGATTTTTTTTTCTCAGAAACATCCCAAGGATTATTTTCAATAACTTTCCAGTTTCATAGCGATCGGATGAAAGGTATAGACAGACAGACAGACGTGATCAAACGACCCCTAAGTAGGTAGAAAAAACTAAATAATCACTGACGATGTGTAGTATTAAATCAGTTTTTTTTAGCATTCTTATGATCGAACGCGTAGGTCAAGGCAAATCAGATATATAGGAATATATAGGCCTATATAGATTTTAAAAGCTTTAAAAAATACACTACGCCTAAAAGCTCTACTTCCATTTTAAAACTTTCTCCAAATCAGAGGCGTAACGAAAGAGGGGGGTGCTTATGTCCCCGGGCGCCGACCCTATTATAGGGGCACCAAAATGGGTTGGAAAAAAATTAAAAGCTCATTTTAGCTGCAGTTTTAATTATAAACATAAAAAATATATGGGGGTGGGTGGGCGGCAAATAGAAAGCTTGTCCCCGGGCGCCGGGAGGGGTCACTACGCCTCTGCTCCATGTTAATCTACTCTTCGAATATTCAATTAGTAGCATAGCTTATTATTTTTTGTAGTGCTTGTAATATTCAATCGTTTACTGAAAGCTGCTTCAAAATTGTTTTAATGCTTGTATTTTAAAATTAACGCAACGCTTTAATCCGTTCATGAATCTTTAAATGTTATGGGGGGGGGGGGGGGTCCTCTTCCTTGTGTAAGGCTAGGTTTTCGTTAAAGTGGCGCCAAAATCAGTATATACAAATCAAAAAGCTAATTTTAAACAAAAAAACAGAACCATACACAGTTAAAGTTAAGAAAGTAATCTGCCTCAGGGCTTTACGCACCGATTTAAGTGTTTTCTTCTTCAAATATGTGGCACCAAAGCAAAACAAAAATTACGTAATACTGACTGGTAAAAAGCGATACTAAACCTTCTAACTGGGAGGGGGGTATTTTTTATTCACCCTGGGCCGCTACGCTTTTGGTCCTGATAGGGTTATAATATAGAAGTATCTAAAACCCTGAACTTCACGAGCGACACCTTTTAGTTGTACATTAAGTAGGCCGGAGCTATTACAATTTTGCACAGACAATCAGTTTTTTTAAACTAACAGCTTGGGTGGCGTTGTTTTTGTACATTCCATGCATTCATAAAACCAGAGGCGTAGCGAGGGGGGGGGGGGTGAGGACCGCACCGGGTGACACCGCTTAGGGGGGTGACACCAAGGGAAAAAAATAGCAAAATATATAGAGAAAAACTTGAAGGGGGGTGCAAATCGAAAGTTTGAGGGGGGGGTGCAAATCGCAAATTTGTCCCCGGGAATGGTCGCTACGTCTTTGGGGGGGTGACACCATTAAGTGCCGCACCGGGTGACACCCGACCTCGCTACGCCACTGCATAAAACTGTATTTTATTTTATTAAAATTGATAGATATCAATTATTTAATTAATATTAATAGCTATCAATAATTAAATTTTGATTAATCTGTTTCTGTGACCTCCACACATGAAAAGATAGTGTGAGCAGCACTATGACCAGTCGCCTTTACCTTCACTTCTTTAAGTCAGGTACCCAAACCTATCAGAGTTGGGTGGTAATTGGTAGTTATAGGGCTTGTAAGTCTCTTTGCTTCTCTTACTTAAAATTTGAAATCTCGTTAGCCATGGTCAGGTGAATTCTCAAAGTATCATTATCAGATTTTACGATTTTAAATAACTTAACAATAGCGTAAGGAACTTTTATTTCTTTTTTTTACCGATTTAATAAACATATTAACAATTGGTTTAAAAAATACTAGCTGGCTAGTATGATAAGAAGTTGGTGACCTACTTACAAGCCCTATACGGACTTAGGTCAGGGACCCGAAATCGAACAATCGCACACTCTATCATAACTCAATGAAATCCCATTATTATGTTAAATGTCGCATATACTCCCCTATAAATCTATAGCCGGTTAATGTATGCCTTGGACTACACTGATATTGCATTAGTTCCTTGGCCTCGAAAGACCATTGTTAATCCAGGCACAACATTTTGAGAAGAACCTGACGTTGGCCATGTATCATAACAATCTATCCACATTTGTGCTTTGGAAAAAAACTTCTGTGGACAAATACGCTGTGGAGAAACCACTTGTAGTCAAAACCTCGGTGTAGACCAGAGGCGTAGCGACCCTTCCCGCGGCCGGGGACAAACTTACAATTTGGCGCCCTCCCCCCCCCCCCATATATTTTTAAAATTTAGAATGCAAAACTGCAGCTAAAATGAGCTTTTACTTTTTTTTTCCAACCCATTTAGGCGCTCCCTAGGGTCGGCGCCCGGGTACATATGTTCCCCCCTCCCCCCGCTCTCGCTACGCCTCTGGTATGGACAAACTCACTAATCACATGTGTACAAAACCATTTGTGGTCAAAGTACCCGTGTGGAAAAAAATGTGTTGTCGAAAACTGGCAGTGGACATACCACCTGTGTTCAAACCCTTCTCTGGACAAACCGCTATTTAAATAAACATTGTATGAAAGTCGATTACGACTCATTTCTTTTATTTGACATATATATCATTTTATGTATTTCATTTTCCAACAGAAAATTAAGTAGGCTACCTAACGGTACAAAATAATATATAAATCAATCAGATTTCAGGAAAGCATGTAATTTATTTTATTCCATATGTGTTTCAAATATTTATGCAAGCTAATTTTAGTTTATCGTTTTGTTTTTCTTCTTGATTCAGTTAATTAATCCCAGACTTTGTGTTAATGTTTTTGTCTTTCGTATGACTATTTTTCTATTGTTATGTCTACTGTAGCAGACCAGCAGCAACAGAACGACGAGGAGCATAATGTGGACACTTCTGAGAGCAAGGTTAACACCAATGACCAGGTACCGGAACATCTCTCTGTCGTACAACATGCAGTATCCTCCTTCTGCTGACCACCGCAGGCACGTGCTGTCTATCACTTTACCAAACAGTATTGGTGACGGTAAGAGACCTGACAGGATATATGTGTATGGGTGTAATATATATATATATATATATATATATATATATATATATATATATATATATATATATATATATATATATATATCAATACAAGGTTTAAAGTAATTTTTAAAATTATAAAATTGATAGGTTGATTAAGATATTCAGCTAGCTTGGAATCAGTTTCAGTTATCTATAGAAATGATAAATTCACGAATATATTTTCATGTACTTAAGAGAATAACTATGCACAAATGTTTACAGCATTATGATATAAAAGTCAGTGTAATATATCCACACACTCACCCAATAAAGTTGTGGCAAAGTTAGAAGACCCAGCTGCCAGAGACTGGTCCCTTTGTGCTACCGATCTAATACATACATATATATATATATATATATATATATATATATATATATATATATATATATATATATATATATATATATATATATATATATATGTGTGTGTGTGTGTGTGTGTGTGTGTATACCCAAACACATACGCATATACGTATAGGTGCAAATACACATACACATACATCATTACAGACGAGACAACCCAAAACGACAAGTGAGATCTGCTTACCTTGCTACCATCATGTAAGATGGTATAATTGCCGATGTACCCGTCAGCATACCCGCTGATAAGATGACCAGAAAGGGAACGAAGTACGGACAGTTTAAACTGCACAGGCCTGGCTTGGCTTGACCGCCACTACTCACCTCTGTACAGTTGCTAAACATCTTTTAGGAGGGGGGGGGGGGCGGGGGGCGGCGGAAGGGGAGTAAGGGAAGGGTGGGGGGTATAGATTAAATTTATTTTTTTGAAAATATGATTGTATCATGTATTCATACTTATGCTATGTACATTGTGATGTATTTGTTTATATAAATTATTATTTTAAAATTGGAGTGCGATTTTTAAAAGCTATGTCTCAGTGATATTTGTATTGTATACATTAGTTGCTTTTGACGAGGTGTCTAGAAGCAAATGACTGTATAAATTTTATAACAATTGGTAAACAGAGATTTTACGTTTTATTCTACCAGGTTTGATGACGTATTCGAACGGTAGAGCTCATGTCTGATAACCCGGAAGTCTATAGTTCGAATCCCGGGTTCGAGCTCATTGAGAGTCCTTGAGTCCACCAAACTATGATGGATTTTTAATTTAAGTTATGACAAAGACGACTGGGCATAGTGCTGACCACACTACCCCTTCATATGCCTAGGTCAAAGAAACAGGTAACTCTACTTCATCTGTCACATGGACAGGCGAGTCCGTAGGGATAGCCTTGAGGACCACAAAGTATATTAAAAGATACTCAAACACATTATGTGACAATCAGACAGCGTAGTCGTATGGTAGAGCATATGGCTGCTAATCTGAAAGTCTCGAGTTTGAATCCCGGGTTCGTTTGGTGAACACCTCTGAGTCCACTTAGCTCTGACGGGTTCCTAACACCGGCTGGTCATAGTTCTTACCAAGCTATCCCTTGATATGCCGATGTCACTAAAAACAGGTGGACTCTACTTCACCTGCCCCGGCCGTAGACCGTCTGGCTCTAAAGGGTACTTTACTACTATAACACAAGCACATTGTGATCTCTTACTCTTGTTTTATGACTTAAAATTAACTTTTAATTTTCTCAAAAAAAAAAAAAACATTCCGTCTCTCACCTTGTTGGTTGAGTTGAGACACCCAGCCAAACACGGGGACAGGTAATCCTTGTTGTTGTCACCGCAGACGATAAACACGTCATCACCACAGCCACATGCGGCGCTGCTTCTAACCACAACACCACAGAAACCGTAGAGTAAACATACGCATATGTAAGAGAGATTACCTTCGGTTTTAAACCTTATCTTTCAGAGGCGTAGCGACCCTTCCCGGCGCCCGGGAACAAACTTTTCGATTTGCACTCCCCCTCAAGATTTTCATTTGCACCACCACCCCCCCTCAAACTTTTAATTTGCACCCCCCTCAACCTTTCAATTTATTTTTCCAACCCATTTTGGCGCCCCCTAAAGTCGGCGCCCGGGGACATATGTCCCCGCCCCTCCCCCCCCCCCTCGCTACGCTACTGTTATCTTATCGTTCTTTAAAATAGTATTTTTAATGATGCGAACATGCGATTTTACTACCTCCAAACTAAATAAATTAAAAAGTCATTTAAAACGTTAGGCCTATTTACAACAATGCCAGTTAACATAAAAACTATCACCGGAACAATATTTACCCTGTGTTTCCTAGACCCACAATGTCCGAATTCTCACACCCGAACACCAGGTAAGTCGTGTCTAGTGACCAGGTCACCGCGCAGACGACCAAGGTCATGATGACACAACCACGGAAGCCAAGCTTGAGGCGTGACGTGACGAATCCCCCCAGGAAAGTTCCAGTAGCCAGGGTGAAGATGATGATTAGACCTGAGGAGAAATTGGAATACAGGGTCTCTTCCAGACATCTCTTCGGGGGTGCTTCCCCCTCCCCCCCCCCCGAATGGAATTTATATAGGAAACATATACTTATACCAGTGTCCGCCCCACCCCTTCTGAAAGAAGTCACCCCGGAGAAAAAAGTCTGAAAGAAAAATTGTGGGAGTAGGTGTTGGACATTACTCCTCTATCAAATGTCCCCTGCATTACCCGGTTATCACTCACCCTCTATCAATTATCTGCCTGCCCAAAATGTAATCTTGAACCTAATCGTAACAATAACCCTAAAGCCTAAAGTAATGGTAGTGATAGCGCTAACTTGGAATGCCATCTAGAAAAAAAATATATTCAAATTCTCTCTGTATATATATATATATATATATATATATATATATATATATATATATATATATATATATATATATATATATATATATCTAATCTAATATATACAGCTCAGTTCTGTATGTAATGCATATGTTTGTCGTTGGAATTGTATGAATTTAAGTGTTAGAAAATTATCGTGCGCATTTGTCTAAATTTATGAGCTAAAAAATTACTATTGAAAGTGTTCGGAAATTATTTTCATTTTTCAAATTATAGTAATAATTGTCGGCATGTTCATTAAACACAAGTTTTAAAAAAATATCATCTTTTACAAAAATTCTAATTATGTCTTTATTTAGTCCTATAGCACTTACTTCCCTTTGATAAATTAGGAAAACAAAATTACTTCCCATTATAATACCATTGCATTTTGTGGAAAATAATTTACTTTTTAATTACTTTGTTTTGGTGTTGGGAAAAAAAAAAATAATTACATAATTAGCGGGGATTGATCAAGTGCAAATGTTGTAGGTATTTTACGGATAAGCTTGGAGTATTAAAATTGTTCATTAAATTAAAACAGGCGCGTTCGTTTAAGTGAGTGCAAAAGACTATGAATAAGTTGGGGTACTATAGTCGTTCATTAAGCTAAAACAGGTGATTCCGCCCCGGGCGTTTATGTTCGCGTTAGTGTTTTCTTTGTGTTTAGGTGGGTTTGCGTTAGTGGTTTCGTTTTGATTTGGTTCGTTTTTGTTCTTTCTTTTTTCGTTTTTGTTTGTGTTTTTTTTTGTTTGGGTTTGTATTTGTGTTTTTGGTTGGTTTTGCGTTTGGATTTGGTTTGTTTTCGTTTGCTTTTTCGTTGTTTTTTTTTTGTTGGTATTGGTGTTTGTGGTTGGGTTTGTTGTTAGGTTTTTGTTTTCGTTTGCTTTTTTGTTTGTTTTTTCTTTGTGTTTGTATTGGTGTTTGTGGTTGTGGTTGGGTTTGTTGTTAGGTTTTTGTTTTCGTTTGTATTTGTAATTGTGTTAGCGTTATGTTTGCGTTTTGTTGTTTTGGTTGGTTGTGGTTTGGGTGGACAATGCCGGGTTTATGATGATTACTAAACACACAGGTAATGGCCTTTATCAGAAAGGTTTTTCACAGAAGCCAGAGCAGGGCCTGGCCGGGACGGCTAGTATATATATATATATATATATATATATATATATATATATATATATATATATATATATATATATATATATATATATATATATATATGTGTGTGTGTGTGTGTGTGTATATGTACAGAGAGAATTTGAACCCTGTACTACATGAACATTTCCTGCCAACGCCGCTACAGAACACGAAGCTCTAAATCTAAAACCACATAGACTAAAAAAAAAACGCCTTTATACGTAGGCCATATATATTTTTTACCTGTAGTTAGGCTGACCTGCTGGGGTGTTTTATTGAACTGCACCTCGATGTACTTCTGAGCAAAAGCGTACCACCCGGAGAAGGCCAGGCCTTCAATGACCCTGCTCAAGGCCGAAAGGACGTACAGGGGCTGGCGGAGAATGCGCCACAGTGACTTGGGCATTTCTGGAATCATGAGAAGCCGTAAAGCGAGAATTTTTTTAAATAACAAATACGGTAGAATGGGTGTGGGTGGATTTAGTGAAGGAGTGAATGGGGAAGAATGGGGGTGGATGTTGTTTATATTTTGTGTTCACAACGGTGGATTAAAGTATTACGAGCCGACCCGCGGCGTATCATACGCCGCTATTTAGTTGTTTTATTTTCTACTTTTCAGTAATTCATAATTTGTGAATTCGACAGTACCAATGTTGCCACTGAAAATATTTGCTTTGAATTTAAAACACTATCAGTAGGTCGTTAAGGACGATAACCCCCCCCCCTACACCCCACCCTCCTTTTCCCCTACCCTACACCCCCCCCCCCCCTCGTGAAAGCAGACTCCTCTTAGTTAACTCCCCTAAGTTTAAAATCGTTTCAAACTAAATTATCTGCCCCTAATAGCCGTCACTAAACCCGGCTCTACGATTGTAAACATTTAGCGTGAACCACAGCTCACCAGACCATATGGGGCTGGTAGGGATATGCCTAGACAGGAAGAGAGGGGGCTGCTATGCGTGCTTACAGCTTGGTGTTTTCTATGGTCTCCATAAAGAGAATTATATATATATATATAGATTAAACTTAAGCATTTCTATTTCAACGGCGAGTGTTAGAGCGCTTGAGTGCTTCTGTCGAAAATTTAAAGTTCTGATCTCGTTTTTTTTTTTTTTGGCTTTTCCGGGAAATCCAGGAAGGAATTCCGGGAATTTTTTTTTGGCCCACAATCATCCTCGGAACTTGCTTAACATATTTGCTTTTTGGAACTAGTCCTCGGTATTGCTTCGTTGAGGAGGAGATACGACTTAGATACGACTTAAAGCTGCGGACACACATCCAGAAATGACGAGTTAATAATCGCAATTGTCCAGTAAGGAAATTGCGCTAAAATACTTACCTAAAAATGCATTTTTTACTGCTCCAGTTTTTCCTGCTTTTCGATTTCCGTGTTTCTCCTCGTCCAACTTGGCAAACCTGATGTGTCTTGGAAAGAAAGCGATTGGCAGAGAAAACAGGCAACAAGCCACGCCTACTATGACAAAGCCAAGCCACCACGCGCCAACCCATCTTTGGTCACTTTTTGAAATTGTTGTATCTGTAATTTAAAAAAAAATATTAGTATTAATCCTACCTTACCTTTGTCCAAGAATCAGATCAGTGCCGGCGCCAGGTCATTTAGCGCCCTAGGCAAAACTTATTAAAACGCCCCCTTTTACACAAATTGATTACTAAAACATATGTATAAGAAAACAATTAATTAAAAGTAACATATCAAATTTTACTTGCCTCCTTCGTCTTAAAAGTTTGTACTAATTCCTTCAATTCCAGTATACAGGCGTAATTACATTTTATTGAAATTGTTGCTTAGTCCACGAATCTACTTTGTACTTTACATAGCCCCCCCCCACCCCACCCACTAAGAAAATTTTAAGTGCCCCCCCCCCCCCCACTCCCGGGAAAAAAGTCTGAAAAAAACCCACTGAAAAAAAAATCTTGTAGTGTTGGGCTCTCTGCAGTCCTCCCAAGGTGAGTTCTAAAACGGAACGAACCTGTTTTAAGCTTGACTGTCTTTAGTTATAATTGTAAAATGTCTATATTGTGTGATTATGTAATGATTTTTTTATTATTTTATTTTGAAAAATAAAAGGTTATAAATTTTATAGATTCCAGCCTAAAATTGTTATATATGAATCCTTTAGGAGAGGGTGATAAATATGAAAAGACAATTAATTAGAAGTTTAATTTAAGACTAAGGCTGTATGTCTATTAACATTAAGTGCTGCAATCTACCAAACTATTTTGTTTAGAACTTAAATTAAGCGCTATATAATTTTTACAATAGTAAATAATAACTTAAAGTTGTATTTATAAGTAAGCGGTCACCCTAAGGTGTAGGAATTTGAAAGGAATGTAAAGTTAAGCAACAAATTATCTCCCATTTGAAAATGCAAACGACAAAATTTTATTCAAGGGAAATAACTTTCACATGAATAGCTAAATTAACCAAGTGTAACTAAGACATGTTTGAAAAACACAATTAAACCTTCTAAATTTCATTACGTATTAATTATAACAAATATTTTTATATTAGTTATGTAACTTTGTGAAAACAATATATTTTATCGATTGAATACTCAACTGTGGGTTTTGTTTAAAAGTCTTAAAACGGTAGCTGTATTGTAACATACTTCTTTTCAATTTCGATGACTTCCATTAATTGACATCTTTACGGTTAGCAAATAAATGAAATTGAAATTTTGGATCCCCGAAATAAAGGGACATCTAATAGAAAATCAAACACGGTTAACAGTGTTAGACATTGCTGGAATTATTGATTAAATGTAAAAAAAAAATAATTTGAAAAAACAAAGTTTACGGTTAGTTATAAATTTCATCCTATTTAATATTATGTATTATTATTAATACTTTAAGAGTGGTAATATAGATTCGAAAAAAAAACTAAAGATTTTTCAACTAGAGAACGTCTACCTTTCTTTGTAGTGTGTTCCGTACTAAATTAAAATAATCTAGCTTACGATGAATTCGATTACTCGATATACTCTACTACATTCACAACATCAAACTTCGATACCTAAACATAACTAGACTCGATGCTCCAGAACTACGACACCAACTCGCTTAACTTCACCAAGCTCTATAAACCGTACTTCCAATCAACAACGATTTCACTGGACCTACTACTACACGTTAACAGTCAACACCATTCGATACCTTAATACCACAAGAACCAATACTCCAGAACTACGATACTTCCTCATCTGTATTCTCATTTCTCTATTACTTACCAATCAAATTCCATTAAACCTTCAACTACAAAACAGCCGAATAAAAATTATGACACTTTAACACTTCGATACTTTATACCTAAACCGCCGTTACTCCCAAATCTAAACGATTCATCAAAACTTACCAAACAAGTACAATACTTTGAACACCCCGTCATTACATAAATGTACACCAGAACAGATTTCTAATTCAAAGTCAGAGAAAACGAGACTTACAAGCATTATTAAAATTAGATAACCTTTTGAAATGTTCGAAATTTAAATTAAGAACTCATTTAATTGTTTTCTACATCAATTAGAAAGACAAAGTGACTGGTAAAAAGCGCCGCGACCTCTCCAAATTAGGGAGGTGGGATTACATTTTCACCATCAGGAATAAATATAGGCCTATATAGACCTAATTTTGGGGTGGGGTGCAAAATTGATAGTTCGTCCTGTGTGCCGAAATAGATCGCTACTCCTTTATAAAAGTTTTTCAATATTGGGTACTTTTTGATAATAGCAATTAAACAGTTTGCGCCCCCCCCCCTAGGGATGGCGCCCTAGGCGACCGCCTAGTTCGCCTTATAGGTAGCGCCGGCCCTGCCAAGAATAGACTTCCGAAAAAATAGGAATCGTTTGTTAATAGGAGTTCATCCGTTTTAATTTTCAGCTAAGGTCAAGGTTAGGGCTATGTATATAATATATAAATAAATACACACACACACACACATATATATATATATATATATATATATATATATATATATATATATATATATATATATATATATATATATATATATATATATATATAATATAATCTATAATATAAGCGGGCTGAGCGTGTCCTTCCTTCCGTCCGTCATCGCTATAGATTTTGGGACTATAAAAGTAAACTGCGCACCACGCTGTGCTTTTCAGTGCACCGCAGTGTCTTATTATATGTATTAGAGTAGGGTTTGTTTATATAGCGGCAAAGAGCTATTTTATAATTTCCACTGTTTGTACAATTTTGCATAACGTAAAGAGAATATTAAATACACGCACACTGCTAAAACATATTAAAAGGATCAATGTCAAATATCGTTTTCGTTAATATTCCCAGAAAAAGTGGATACATTTTAATAACAGTAGGGTAGAAAAATCTAATTAAACTGCTTAGTAATTTTGCCAATGGAGGTAATTCAAAGATAAATTGAACTCACGCTAAAAATGTGAATGCAAAATCTGCAAGACGGAATAATTGTTCGAATAATATAATTAGCAAAATGTGAATGCAAATTATGCAGACGTGTAAGAGTACATTATTGTTGGAATATTATTATTAGCATTGATTGATAAAAGGCTATCTTTTATTTATTTTATTCACTGAATGTACTGTATACTAATTATAATTTTTAATCAACTATTCCGCACCATTATAGACATTGGGTGCGCAATGGTTTTAGTTATGAAACTCAATTGTAAATTTTTAAATTAAAATAATGGGGAAAAAATGCGTGAATTGATAAAGTGATATATGGTAGGTAAACACGGATATTTTAAATATTGCCTATTTTTTATTGTATATTATTTATTATTATTCTATCTTTCGGTTTGCGGACAAGCTGGGGTTTTATAAGAGAGGCGTAGCTAGGGGGGGGGGGGGTTGGAAATCGAAAGCTTTAGGGAGGGGGAGGGGGGTAGGGTGCAAATCGAAAGTTTGAGGGGGTTGCAAATCAAAAGTTTGAGCGGGGGGAATTTCAAATCAAAAGTGGTGCAAATCGAAAGTCTGAGGGGAATGCAAATCAAAAGTTTAAGGGGATGGGTGGAAATTGAAATTTTGAGGGGAGGGGGTGCAAATCGTAAGTTTGAGGGAGGGTCAAATCGAAAGTTTGTCACCGGGCGCCGGAAAGGGTCGCAACGCCTCTGTTTTTTAGTCATTCACTGTGTCAGACGCGCCCGCCGGGACTCGGAAAGGGCGCGATTTGGCGCTACGGGCTAGACTGTGAGCAATATGCCTTTATGCTTGCATTTAAATTGTGTTTATGTTATGAGTGTTGTGTTCGTTTTTCGTTGTTTTTTTTGCGTTCGTTCGTTTGTGTTGTGTTTAGTTTTGTTTTGTTCCAAAGTTGGTATATTTAAAAATGATTTACCGTGGCGGAGCACGGGATACAGCTAGTCTATAATATAAGCGGGCTGAGCGTGTGTCAGTCCTTCCTTCCTTCTGTCATCGCTATAGCTTTTGGAACCATAAAAGTAAACATTCGCACCATGCAGTGCTTTTCAGTGCACCGCAGTGTCTTATTATAAGTAATAGAGTAGGGTTTGTTTATATAGCGGCATAGAGCTATTTTATAATTGCCACGGTTTTTACTCTTTCGCATAACGTCAAGAAAATATTAAATACACGCAAACTGCTAAAACGTATTAAAAAGATTAATGTCAAATATCATTTTCGTTTAGGTTCCCAGAAAAAGTGGATACATTTCCATAAAAGTAGGTCGAAAAAACTAATTAATTCAACTTTTTTTTGTGGTAATTTTTTCAAGGGAGGTAATTTGAAAATATATTTAACTCAACAATAATTTAAGTTAATCTTTTTTTTTATTACTACCGCATTGATTAGTCTATATTAAGGTTCATAATTAAAAGAGAAAAATGTTAAGATTATTTATACTATTTTCTAATTAGTCTATCATTTCTCAAAATCACTATTTTTTGTTTTTGTTTTTTGGTGTTAACAGATGGTGAAATTTTATAATTATAGTATAGAGAATGCTGGAAAGACTCTCTCTAGGCGCGGACGCCTGGGAAAAGCGTGTTTTTCGGTGGTAATTCTAATTACATTGCCAATGTGTTTTCTTAGAACCATAAAAGTAAACACCACTTGCCGTACATTCATTTGCATCGCATTGTTTTATTGTAAGTTATGGAGTAGGATCTATTTATGTGACTTAAATTTTTAATGTTGGAAAGGCTGTCTTTGGGCGCGGACGCCTAAAAAAGCGTGTTGTTTGGTGGTGATTCTAATGTTGTGGTTGTGTTGTTGTTTTTTTTTGGTTGTGTTGTGGTTGTGTTGTGGTTGTTTTTTGGTTGTGTTGTGGTTGTTTTTTGGTTGTGTTGTGGTTGATTTTTGGTTGTGTTGTGGTTGTTTTGTGGTTGCGTTGTGGCTGTGTTGTGGTTGTGTTTTTGTTGTGGTTGTGTTGTAGTTGTGGTTGTGTTGTGGTTGTGTTGTGGTTGTGTTGTGGCTGTGTTGTGGTTGTGTTGAAGTTGTGGTTGTGTTGTGGTTGTGTTGTAGTTTTGTTGTGGTTGTGTTGTGGTTGTATTGTGGTTGTGTTGTAGTTTTGTTGTGGTTGTGTTGTGGTTTTGTTGTGGTTGTGTTGTGGTTGTGTTGTGTTGTGGTTGTGTTGTGGTTGTGTTGTGGTTGTGTTGTGTTTGTGGTTGTGTTTTTTGTGTTTGTGTTGTTTTTGTTTGTTTTGTTCTTTTCCAAAGTTGGTACATTTAAAAAAGATTTACCGTGGCGGAGCACGGGATGCAGCTAGTATATATATACTCGTCCACCTATGTGTCTCTACCAGACTTTTTTCCAGGGGGGGGGGGGGGGGCACTTGATAATTATATTTTCGGGGGACCGGACAAGATATTCCGGGAAGGGGGGGGGGGGGGACCGGGCGGACACTGGTAAAAGTATATATTTTCTTTATAAATTCCATTTCGTTCGGGGGGGGGGGGGCGCTAAACTTTCTTCGGGTGGCTCCGCCTGGAAGAAACTCTGTATATATATATATATATATATATATATATATATATATATATATATATATATATATATATATTTATTTATTTATTTATTTATTTATTTATATCAATATTTACATTTTAGGTCAACCGGAAGCGAACTGACATAACTTCCCAGTAAAAAAGCTATTGGCGGCCCAAAAAACATGGCGGTGAAAGAACTTCCTGAAACAAAAACAAAATATAATTGCTTTTATAACGGCTGTAACAGTGCAAGTCACGCGAATAAAAGCATAATTTGCCAATTAGTTACATTTCATACCCCCGTCAATATGAACTATTTTGACATTACCTAAGTATAATCCGGATTTGTTCTTGTCTTTTATGTTTGTCTCCACGTAATGAGTCAGTAGAGGAATCCTGTAGGATTTCACTATCCCACAGCAGACGGATGCCAGGACAAACACCCAGAATGCCCACGGAAGTCCTGCTGGGATGTGTGTAACGTCTAAAGGACTAGACACTGCACCGGAAGAGTGAATTCCGTGCTCAGAAATGTCCAGATCTGTTAAATTTGTGCCGGAAATGACGCTGTCTTCTGGCAGACAGAGGTATTTCGAAAATGTGTTTTCAGTGTCGTTGTGCTGGATGTTCATAAGTGAGGATGCTGAAATCGGGATAGGTTGTATTAAAAGACGATACAGTAATAATTCGATACATACAAAAGTCGCTACAGTGTCTAGCTTTTTACTGCTTAGCTCTGAAGTAGGTAAAAAAATGTAATAAATTCTGGGGCAATATGTCATATAAAATATACCTGTTATAGTTTATAATTCAACAAAACAATTGATTTTTTATTCTGACGAAGACATAATAATATGGTCGAGACGTTGTTTCCTAATTTAAAATAAAGAGTAAAGGGTAAGAATCCTCTTCAGACCTAGCGATGCATTGTGCAGATGAAGTAGAGTTCATATGTTTCTTGACAGCCTATTGCCTATTTTAGAGACATAAGTATTATGAAGTCGTATCAATACGTAGTCGGACGGTAGAGCACACTACTGATAACCCAAATTTTCGAGATCAGCTTTAGGGCTCTAGTCCGTATAGCGGCCATGTGCCCACACAGCTCTGACTCAGGTTTGGGGAAAATAAAGTCGGCTAGATAGAGCGCTGACCGCACTATCCCTCCATTATCCGAGATCACAGAAAAAATGAACTCAACTTTTTTTTACCCAGTTGACATCCAGGCTCGAAAGTGTAACTTTAAACTTTATATATATATATATATATATATATATATATATATATATATATATATATATATATATATATATATATATATATATATATATATATATATATATATATATATATATATATATATATATACATATATATACAAACTTTATTCTTGCCTTGCCAGACCTTGGGCTGCATCAGCTTCCCCAGTGACATCACCATGGCCATGACCCCAAAGATGACCCCTGACACAGACAGCAGTCTCGGGATGTGCAGGTATTTGCCAAAATGGCTGCCGAACAGGACGGCTACCAGGTAGCCTATCTCGTTGCTGCTCATGATAAGACCTGGGGGATAGAAAACATTGGGCAGCTGACCATTGAGACCGCACCTTTTGACACCCTTACTTCACTGATCTAGTAGACAAACTAACACCCTGACCTCAAGTAAACTCAGTTACTTTGGGAAGTTGTTGAAAAATATTCCTGGGGAGGTTTCTCACTTTCTGTGTGTGGGGGGGGGGGATTAAATTTCTCCTGAGAGCATTTTGGCGATTACGTTTGTTTTAATGGTGCAATACATTATGGATATAATGGACTTCTATGATCATTCACTAATATTCTTGAAAATATAAACGGATTTCTGAGATTTTTACGTCTAAAATTGTATTAATTTTTTAAAATACATTTTAATTTAAAAAGTCTATTATCTTTTTTTTTTGGGGGGGGGGGGGGGGATCAAACATTTAGACAAGTTGGTTTCTGAAACTTGTCACATTTTGCAGTCATCCATTCGGGCTACTGTTCTTTTCGGGCAAAAAATGACAATTCGGGAAAACGACCCCCGGGCTAATGGTGTTCAAGCAAGGGTCTCTCGTGTAAACGTCTGGCATCCAAGTTGAACATGCAGAGTCACGGTGAATTACCGACCGCCTTAAACAGTAATGTACTTGAATTATTTTCCACGACTTTTACACCAAGTTTAGTATTTAATTTTTAAATGAAAGAAGTGTCTGTGAATTTTAATAAATGAAGATTAAGAGTTTTTATGCAATTACTAAATACTTTTACAATGGCCTATTGCATGTTTTTGTTCATATCCGTTATTTTTTTCGAAAAGGGAAAAAAAAACAAAAAAAAATAATTAATTCTTAAATCGGTCTGTCTTCATATAAATATGTACCTGTTTTGCTGCTGGATATGCCCAGATGACGTTCTATAGAAGAGATTTGAGATCCCAGCAAAATGCCCATCGCTGTCATCCAAATACCGGAAACTCCGTAAAAAACAACAAACGCCGGTAAACTGGAAAACTCTTGAAGAATACAAAAACATGGAGAATATGTTTTTTGCATTGTTTCGATGCAAGGTTAAAGTATTCACAAGTTCTATGCTTCGAGCGTTAAAATATGGAAAGCATCTATATAGGAAAACAAAAGTATTGAGCATCAACCCTTCTAGACCCACCAGAAGTGCGCATAATAATAACAATACGATACTATCTTCAGAGGGGAAATCTTCAGATGGATGGTCTAAATCCAATGATTGGTCTAAACTCAGAGCGGGAGGATGTATACCCATAAATAACCTAACTAGTGATATGCAAATTGCAACAATCATTGGTGTGATTATTGCAAAAGATGGTCCAAAGTCCATAATCAGCAAAAAAGGTGGCCACGAAAGGTTCCTTCTGGCATTAACTGTTAGAGATTCAGAATCGGGATTTATTAATGTAACTTGTTGGGAAAGTGAAGAATATATACAAGGTTTGACAGCTAGTGTGACATATGGTAGTGTAGTTGAAATAAAACAAGCCCAGATACAGACTAAGCCAAAAAATGAATCAGATGATAAGTTTAAACCATGGACTCCAAGTCCATATCAAATGAATTTGAGTGATAATCAAGGATCAATTACTTTGTACAATGGACTGGATGCCTCAAGTTTTACTAAACTAATGCACTTCCCAACTAAAGCTTACAATGACTTCTATACATTAGAGGACATTCAAGCAAATGTCATGCGTTTACAAGGGGAACATGTTAATCTTCTTGCTGCTGTTAAGAAGGTATGGCCAGTGAGAGAGCTTGTGACAAAAACGGGGAGAAAAACTTTAAAAGCAGACATAGTTTTGTGTGATGAGACTTGTTCAGCTTTTAATTTAACGCTTTGGGGCTGTTGTGTTTCTCTCATTGACAACTGGATACCAATGGAAACTGTTATCTTTGCTGCAGATGTCAGAATTAGTTTCAATGAATATCGATCAACTATGGTTGCAAATACAGATTCAAAGACAGTTCTAACCACTTCTCCTGCTACCCCAGAAGCTACAAGTTTACAGGAGTTTATTCGAACTCAAGATTTACTAGAACACAATGATAATGATGGCATCAGTACCTATAACCAAGATAGCAAAGACCCAGAAATTGAAACAATCACAAATGTTTTGACTGTGAGGCAGATCAAATATTTACAGACAAGTGTTGCTGAGGGCACTAACCAGACAGAATATGCAGTTGTGTACACATTTCGGTCAAATTTTGATATTGACAGGGATGATGCTACTGTATTTCAACAAATATGCTCTAAATGCAGAAAGCCAATTATTGACGACGGTGGAATATGTGGGAATCAAGATTGTGTAGGTGCTGATTTAACTTATGATGACAGCAATAATTTTGATTTTAGATTGTCCATTAGTTTAACTGACCACACTGGTAGCCTCGAGTTTTGTAATGTCCCATCACATCTAGTTGAAGAAGTTATTGGATGTAAGGCAAAAGAATTTAAAACTCTATCCAGCTTGGAAAAAACCGATATTAAATGGAGATATCTGTTTGAACGAGTCAAAGCTGTTTTGAAGATAAGAAAAAGAAAAGATGACAGGTGTTACACTCAAGTTATAGTGCTTCACAGAACCACTCCTGATCAAGTATTAGAAGGTTTTGCAGAAGTCTAATCCTAAATATTTAAGTTAAAACAACCTTTTATTTAATAAATTCTTTTAATTCTGACAACTGAGTTACAGTTAGGTAAATAATTGTTTGAAATATGTATAGAAATAAAATATTTTGAAAATAAAAAAAAAATATGGAAAGCATCTAAATAGGAAAACAAAAGTATTGATAAGATGTTACATATTTAAATTATTTTTTTAGTAAATGTTACTTTGAAATTTCTGCATTACCGCTTCGAAACAACGCACAGAATCTGTATCACCATATGCTCGTAAAATAAACCAGATGAATAAAAAAAATTGCAACAACTCTACATAAACACATACGAACACAAGAACCTACTTATTACAACGAAGTAATTGTTTAGTGGTTAGCACTCACTTTTGCAGCATTTAGGCTTGCAAGCCCCAATACCACATGTGTCTTCGAAATACTCCACATGGCAATCTATTTCATCTAACTCGTTTGTTGGGTTCTTCTCCTGGCTGAAGTTATAAAACAGCTGTTTAGGTTGAGGTATTGTGTTTTTAGAGAATGGATTATATAACAATAGTGTAACAATAAACATAAACATCAGTTACAAATACTCTTAACATAAATTTACTTTTTTTTAAATAACAGGTCAAATAATAAAGTAAGTTATACATTTGGATATTGTCGTAGTTAAGATTTAAATATCGCTTTCCTAGAACCAGATTGTTTTGAAAAATGTCCACTTGGTGAAAGTAAATTGTAATAATAGTGTGAGATTTTGCCACATTTTTTTAATGCAATGAAGCCATGGTGGATTTAGCACACAACGATGCACTGCGACCAATTAAGTCAAATTGAATGTCAAGATGCATTGTCTTCATATCTTGACCCACGTGCCAACTACGAACCGTATCTGTCAGTTAGAAGTGCCTGCAATTTCACACGGGCGTTTCGATCTAGACAGACAGACAGACTGACGACAGAGGAAGTGAGTTAAATAAAAGCTTGTAAAAAACGAGGCTCGTTAGCATAGGGACAGCAACTCGTCTGGGAGAGAGAACTGATAAATCAAACAAGAGTGGAGCCCCTTTGATGACAGGGTCACCAACTCTTGTTTCCTTTCGGCAGCTTCTGCGACACATAATACCAAGTTGTATAGTTGATGCCTATCCCTTGGATCCATAAGCTGTGTGAAGCCTGAGGGTTGATACACAGGCAACTTAAGGCAACATCTGGCTCTTTTTAACTTGCTGCCTAGGTCTTGTACCAAGGCGCCATTAATGAATTGTCTATCAAACTTTCTTCTTGTCTGAAATACAATCATTTATAAACTCATGCCCCAGAAAGAGCTTGCGAATTCGTTGGCCTAAAACCATCAGAAATGATGTTCTAAGGCAACAGACAAATCAACTGCCAGCTGAAGTAGAGATCCTCCAGAGAAAATGGAAATGGATTGGCCACACACTCAAGAAGCCTGTATCCAGCATAACAAGACGGGCCCTCACCTGGAATCCACAGGGCAGAAGGGGGAGAGGCAGACCAAGAAAGACCTGGAGGCGTGACCAAGAAGATTGGATACACGTGGGGACAGTTGGAGAGACTAGCCCAGGAAAGAGACGCCTGGAAAGCTCTTGGAAACCCAACCTAACATATCAGACTTTGTGGCGATTTATTTATTTATTTATAGGGATATGTTTTATTTAAAGCATATACAAGCATATGGATATTATTATGGACATGGTGGGTTTAAAAAATAAACACAACATGAGTTTGAGGTCAGAGGTCAAGTATATGTTGACCAATCGCTGAAGGTAAAAACATTTATGTCATCCTGTCTATGAAACGATAAATGCACTGTTATCGGTTGTGTTATCTACTGATTCTAGCAGGTAGTGTAATATCCAAGGGACCAACACACTTAGATCTATATATGCCGAATACATGAAACTTTTCCATGCACGCTTAAAGATAGTGCTAAAATCAAGTACTGATTATTGTTTGAAAGTATCATTAGGGAATATAGTGTGTAGTTTGTAATGCTTAGCCATCATCCAACAAATACATTGAAAAGCCATTTAACATTTTGAATATACGCTTTTGAAGTTTACAAAAAGCCATCGTGCGCATGCGCAAATGATGTCTTATTCACATTTAAACTTACGTTGATACTGGACCATATAATTTCCCGTCAGGCCCACGAATAGTCTCGAGACGAACGTTATTCTCGCGTGTGTCGTCTGCTGGGTCTGTGTCGTCGTGTAGAAACTGAAGTCTGCTTAGAGCGTTTAACGTTTCCTGTGAGCCAAAGGCTTGGGCTGCCTCTTGGAACTGAAGCAGATGTAATGGGGGAGATTGTGGACGTATTAATGGACGACGGTTATTTCATTAAAGAAAATCGCCGTAGATCCTCATTAAGCTTGTATATTATTTACAACGTAACGTAAGAAACAGTTTTAAAAAGCCTGAGACAAATAAATTAAAGTGGTTAGTTTTGTCCATGTTTCATGTTTTTATTAAATTTGGTAAAAAAATAACAATTGTGTATTCTATAATGCTCGATGAAAAAAATACAATAAAATAACATTGGTCCAAAAATTGTCTTTTTTTTACCAATTAAAGATCTGTTTCTTATACTAAATTAAGATACAGTAACCAAATTTATTTTCATATATATGGACTTGACCTATTAAAAAAAAAACTCTTTTCGATTGGCGTCAATAATAAACGTAAAATATAAATTGTTCTTGCCTAATTTCTTGCCTAATTTATTCCAAAATTTGTCAGTACATTTATATTTATGCAGTAGAACGTGTAAGTAAATAATCAACCCACCGACATACTGAAAAACACAACGATATAGGGGGGCCTATATAATGTTTTTAACTAATTATAGAATGCAATCCACTTTTAGCAATGATTTCAATACACTTTTATAAACACTATGTAGGACCTACACAGACGTTAGGTTATAACGGTTTTTTTAATATTGTCAGTCGGTAGATTTTGTAGGCCAAAGATCATACGGCTTTATCTTTGATAGTGGTTTTATCATTGGAACATATGTGGTCAAGTTTTAGCTCACTTAGCTGTATGTTGTGGCCAAGATTTAGCACACTTAGCTGTATGTTGTGGCCAAGATTTAGCACACTTAGCTGTATGTTTTGGTCAAGATTTAGCACACTTAGCTGTATGTTTTGGCCAAGATTTAGCACACTTAGCTGTATGTTTTGGTCAAGATTTAGCACACTTAGCTGTATGTTTTGGTCAAGATTTAGCACACTTAGCTCTATGTTGTGGTCAAGATTTAGCACACTTTGCTGTATGTTTTGGTCAAGATTTAGCACACTTAGCTGTATGTTGTGGCCAAAATTTAGCACCCTTAGCAGTATGTTTTGGTCAAGATTTAGCACACTTAGCTGTATGAGGTGGTCAAGATTTAGCACACTTAGCTGTTTGATGTGGCCAAGATTTAGCACATTTAGCTGTATGTTGTGGTCAAGATTTAACACTCTATGCTGGCTGCTCCATTCAAAGTATCTCACTCTGAGCTGAATGGTTTGCGCATATAGTGTGGAAAATGTAATATGTTTTTGCAATATATCTGATATAACGAGATATAGACCATGCCCATAGCAATATAGACATAAAGTTAAAGTTACTTCTTATGACTGTTCAACTTGCTTATATCTATATATATAATTCTCTTCTGTGAGACGCTAGAAAACAAGCTGTAAGCGCGCCTAGCAGTCCCCTCTCTTCCTCTCTAGGCATATCTCTATTACCCCCCCCCCCCATACCCACATGGTCTGGTGAGCTGTGGGGGGGGGGGGTTGGGTGGAAAGGAGGGTTTTAGTGTTTTAAAGCAAATATATTTTCAGTGGCAGCATTAGTACTGTCGAATTCACAAATTATGAATTATTGAAAAGTAGAAAAAACAACAACTAAATAGCGGCGTATGATACGCCGCGGGTCGGCTCGTTGTATGTAAAATAACATGTTTACATTCTGCAAAAATGTTGGATTATGTGTATTGTAAAAAAAAAAAGTGAGCTTGGCAGTGCGAGACATCACAGCCAGTATGCCGTGACCAGGATTCGAACCTGGGTTGTCGCGGCCACAACGCGAAGTACTAACCACTATACGATCACGGCCAGCGCGCTCACATTCATTTCGGCAAATTAAACTTGCTTATTCTCACCATGCCATACGTTCGTTTTGTAATAGACTTATAGAGACAAACCAAGTTTTCCTATGTATGCCCGATTATAATTATTTTTTTATATTCACCTTATCTAACGACAAGCCTCGTATTTTATATTAGAATCTATATGCTAGTCTAGGAATCGTAGGAATCGTCATAAAACTGATAGATAGCCATACCAGTAAAACTAGGTCATTCTTAGTCAACGAAATACAATACAATCATCGTCTGCCAGAACATTAGATTCCTTCCTTTTTCTAGGTCACGTGACTAAGTGACGTATGAGTTTGTCTTAGCCATATTTTCTAGAAAAAATCCAGATAACTAAAATCTATGGTGCTGACGTTAAAATGATAAACGATATTGATTGATTTTGAAAATAACTAAATAAATAAATAAATTGAAAATAACTAAATAAATAAAGTTTTGAAATAACTTATAATTAATTTCAGCAACGAAATACAATTTACAAAACACGAGGCGATGACCGTAAATATGCGTAAAGGAAAACTGCGCAACGGAAAACTGCGCAAAAAAAAAAAAGAGCGCACGGACATTTTTGTTTTCTTAGATCGAATATTTATAGACATTAACAAAGAGTAAATAAATGTACATTGTAGCATAATAAAACATATTTCCGCGAAATATGACAAAATTAAAGTATAATCAGTTGGTATTTGTGCATTTTTTTTTGGCACAGTTTTCCGATTGCGCATTTTTCTGGGAACACACCAAGACATCCTACTGTAAGTGTGGGTCGCCATGGCCTCGTTGTGATTTACGTTGCGCCATCTTTTTCAAACTGCTGCGTACTACTCTGACGTTGTCAGGGATGGTAACGCAATGAACGGCTATAGACAATATTAAAAGTTTTGACACCGAAATGAAATGTGGCTAATTTTAATGAGAAAGTCTCTGATTTTTTTTTCTGTTAGTATGATAGCTTAGGTTGTTTATATAATTAGCAGTGTTTTTTTAGGCAACTGTTGGGGGGGGGGGGGGGCTGGTGTTACTATGCGTATCACCCACCCATGTAACAATTTTGTATTTTCCGATATGCGTCACCCTCAACCACCCATTACTATTTTATTATTTTAACTAGAAACCATTGCTTTGAGGTTACATTTTATTTGGAATTGATGTTTCCCCCTAAATGGTGTTACCCATTGCGGACCACACCCGTCTCGCCTTATAACACTAATGGGACAAATGACTCCGTAGATCTTTGACAAGTAAAGCACCTTTAAGATCTTATTATTTGTAAGGCAGATGAATTGGGGACGATGCGGCCTATAGGTAAAGTGCTAACCTGCTAACTCAAAAGTTTGGAGTTTAAATCCGGGTTCAAGTCTATAAAACATCATTGAGTCCACAAAACAGGTGAACTCTACTTCACTTGCCCCATAGATCGTCAGGATTAAAACTTTACTTACTTACTTAATGCAGATACATTAACATCTTTTTCTCTCGCTTTCCATTTTAGTGTACGGATCAGTAATTTAAGTTTTAAAATTTGGGGAGCAAGTTAACCGCTTAAAGCTCAGTTTAAAACTTTCAAAGACTCAATCAAACGGCGCAATTTTAACGCAATAATTGTTTTTATTAAACCATTTAAACATCAACTTATAAAGCAGAACAGCATAAATTAATATAACAATAAAATATTTGAATCGTTGTACTTTAAAAATCTGTTGAGAAATATTTTCCCAGGGCACCGTAAAAAACTTGAATACCATTAATTGTATTGTTCAATTTTTTTTGTTTGTTTCATTTCTTTCCGCGTGTTTTGACAATATTCGTTGTTTTTGTCTCTGTTGACGTCACATTTCCCGCCGTTCCCCTGCCGTAGCGGACCAGCAACAGAACCACAGACAGGACCAGGATGTGAACACTTCTCAGACCGAGGCTAAGGCCGTTGATCAGGTACCGGAACATCTCTCTGTCGTACAACATGCAGTACCCGCCTTCTGCTGACCACCTCAGGCAAGTGCTGTCTATCACTTTACCAAACAGTATAGGTGACGGTAAGACCCCTGGTATGGAAAATTGATATACATAATATGTAGGTATAGTTTTGTTTCTTAATACATATTTAAACATGTATATATATATTTAATTATTTATATACATATATTGGTATAACTTTGTTTATAAATGTATATACATGATATAAATTATATGTATATAGATGTATGTGTGTATATATAGGCTTATATATTATACAAACGCACACACACATGTATATATATATATATATATATATATATATGCATACCTGTATTCCTATATCTATATATATAGTCTACATATATATTGAGACAAACACACACACATACATACATTAGGGAGCGTATGTGTACTTATATATATATATATATATATATATATATATATATATATATATATATATATATATATATATATATATATATATATATATATATATATATATATATATACATATATAAATATATATATATATATATATATATATATATATATATATATATATATATATATATATATATATATATATATATATATATATATATATATATATAGGCATATATATAGGCATATATATAGGCATATTTTATATAGGCATATATATATATATATATATATATATATATATATATATATATATATATATATATATATAAGTACACATACGCCCGCACAATAACAGCCTGCGATAAACGAACATGAACTGACCCATTAAAGTTGTAGAGAAATACGACACCCCAACTGCCAGTGCCTGGTCTTGTTGAGCGACAGATCTGATCAAATATTGAAGATATTTCATGTATAAACATGTTGTCTTTAAACGTTGTACCTTTATTTCATGAAGTATAGTGTATTAATGCACTGAATTTTACTTTTTATATGAACTCAAAATCTCATAATTCTAATTTTATTTAATTTTTTTAAATAATTAAACTGCACTTTATTTTTGTAATTAAATAAACTTAATCACATATATTTTATCATATAAAAACCACAATTTAAATAAAATAAAAATTAATTCTCGAAATCGTAAAATGAATTTTTCGTTTTGCTATTTATTTTAAACACTTTCTGATATATTTTAAATTAAAAACTCCAGCGTTTATGAAATTTAATGTGAAAGCCTTAGATATTCTTCAAACCATGTTCATATTTTAAGGAAACAATGAATTTTTGTAATCTCCCATGTGCCATTAGTGTCATTCAGGAGCGTAGCCTGGGGAGGGGGGCGGGGAGGGGGGGGGCGGACCGCACCGGGTGACACCATTTAGGGGGGTGACACCAAGGCAAAAACCGGGTGACACCATTTAGGGGGGTGACACCAAGGGCAAAAAATAGCAAAATATATAGAGAAAAATGATAATTCCACTTAATTAAGTGATTAATTCGAATGTTAAATAGTCTTTTAAGAGGGGTAAATCGAAAGTTTGAGGGGGTGGGGGGGGGGGGGGGAGGTGCAAATTGAAAGTTTGAGGGGGGGTGCATATCGAAAATTGAAAGTTTGTTCCCGGGAAAGGTCGCTACGCCTCTTGGGGGTGACACCATTAAGTGCCGCACCGGGTGACACCCGACCTCGCTACGCCACTGGTGTCATTAAAAATGATCACGTGGGTTTTGTTTACCTAGCGATCATCATGTAGGCGGGAACGATTCCCGTCGTCCCCAAGAGCATCCCCGCACTGAAGATGACCATATATGGAATGAAGAAAGGACAGTCTAAACTACACAGGCCGGGTCTTGCGGAACCTCCTCCATTGATCTCAGTACAGTTGTTGAAAATCTGAATTTTGGAGGAAATATTATAATACTTATGATCAGCATGTTTCTCTTCCTAAATATTAGTAAAGGTATCCAATAGATAATAAAGTAACCCACGCCTTGCTTTATAGTTATTTAAATAGTAGTGTATAATTTATTTTCTTGTTTTTATTGCATTATTACATAAAAGCTTGTTATTAAAATGTTTTTTTTATGAATTTTTTATAAATTGAATACCAAAAGCAAAACGTTGTTTATTTATTGGAGAAGCAATTATACGTATAATACATGAGTAAACTTCAAATTAATTTCACTTTTGCTAATATATTTCAAGTTTGCTCAGTTGGTTAGAGCGACGTGCTGATAAAGCGAATGTCCTGGGTTCGGGTCTGTAAAGCTCATAGTTTTAAAGTCCCGAGTTCAAACCACGAGGCAGATAAGGCTCGATACCTAAGGGCAGTAACTCCTCTAGGAGAGACAACTCCAAAATCAAATTACTGATGCTAACACGGCATCACTGGGCGTATGATCTTCTAGCAAAAGTCACCGACCAGGATACAATAGTTCCAATATGAACTTTGACGTGCTCATGATCAAGGCGAGCCACCTAGATGGAGACATGGAGAGGGGTGGGCACCGCTACGCGAAATGTAGTCCTAGACACACCACTCCGTGGACACTCAACGACCCTAATAAGGGTTAAGGGATTATTTGTTATTTATTCTATATTTCAATTTGACTTAATTTTTAAACACAAGATCTTGTATTTTCCCCTAAAAGTTTCAATTTTTAAAATATTTAGGACCCCAAAAATATTAAGCTAGTAAGCTATTTTAAACATTTGTGTTGTCGAGTTCACTAGGTTTTTAAACATTAAAAAACAGAAACATTGATTTTTTTAAAAAACTGAAATAATAAAATTCCGGCTCTCACCTTGCTGGTAGAGTTGAGACACCCAGCCAAACACGGGGACAGGTAATCCTGGTTGTTGTCGCCGCAGACGAGAAACACGTCATCACCACAGCCACAGGCGGCGCTGCTTCTAATATTTTAAATTGATAAAATAAGTTTAGAAACGAAGCATTTTTAAAATGGTGCGGCGTGGTCTAGGGGTAGAGAACACGACAATAGCCATGAAGTCTCGATTTCGATCGAAGAGATACGTAGGGTGTTTATGTGTCTTGATAAAGGGAAAAAGACTTATGTCTGTCGCTACACAACACCTTGAATTGCCGAGTTCGAATTAATACATTAAACCTACTCTATCTGCCTAATAGAAGACTTTAGTTTCGTTTTATTAGTATGAAAGTCTCTTTACAAAAATACCGTTACAAAAAAACCGTTTCAACCAACAGTGGTAGTAATATGATTGAGTACAAACAAATCAATAAAAATTAGTTTTCGTTTAATATGATTGATATCTACGGAAGAATTGTTCATTTCGGTTTAACATTACGTTCAAGTTGAACTTGAATGTGTTTTATGCTGCATCTAAAGATGAATAAACGTCTACTTTGTTGCAGTTCTTGTTACCTAAACCAGAAGGGCCGTCTGGTTGACAGGTAGAGAACACTCTTGTTAACTATGACGACATTGAGTCTCAGAACAGGTAACTTAAACCTGGTTTACGTTGGTGACCAAGGAGCATTAAATCAGCTGGGCATTGGACTCACAATCCTTTCCTAACCCAAGCTACACTACAACTCTACTTCAGCTATACCACCAAGACGAGTGTACCCTAACTTACATTTGACTCTGCAGTCCGACAACGTCCGAGTTCTGGCACCCGAACACCAGGTATGTCGAGTCCAGTGCCAGCGTTGCTGCGGCGATGATCATCGTGATGATGGCGCACCCGCGGAATGCAAGCTTGAGCCGGGAGGTGATCAAACCTCCCAGAAATGTTCCAATAGCAAGGGAGAAGATGATAATCAGGCCTGGAATATAATACAATACATTACAATACATACATACATACATACATATATATATAATTATATATATATATATGTATGTATATATATATATATATATATATATATATATATATATATATATATATATATATATATATATATATATATATGTATATATATATATATATATATATATGTATATATATATATATATGTATACATACATTATTATATATACACGCCTACATTTAGATATATATATATATACATATATAACGGCCTATATATATATATATAGGCCTATAAAAGCATATATATATATATATATATATATATATATATATATATATATATATATATATATATATATATATATACAGAGAGAGACTTACATATTTATATATATACACATATATTGAGTAATTTGATATTCCTTTAGTTAAACTAACCTACCTGTAGTTTAGCTAACCCATCTGTAGTTAAACTGACCTACCTGTAGTTAGGTTAACTCCCTGTGGTTAAGTTGACCTACCTGTGGTTACGTTGACCTACCTGAGATAAACTGACCTACCTGTGGTTACGTTGACCTACCTGTAGTTAGTTTAACCTACCTGTGGTTAAACTGACCTACCTGAGATAAACTGACCTACCTGTGGTTAAGTTGACCTACCTGTAGCTAAACTGACCTACCTGTAGTTAGGTTAACTCCCTGTGGTTAAGTTGACCTACCTGTGGTTAAGTTGACTAACCTGTGGCTAATCTGACCTACCTGTAGTTAAACTGATCTACCTGTAGCTAAATTGACCTACCTGTAGTTAAACTGACCTACCTGTAATTAAACTGATCTACCTATAGCTAAATTGACCTACCTGTAGTTAAACTGATCTACCTATAGCTAAATTGACCTACCTGTAGTTAAACTGATCTACCTGTAGCTAAATTGACCTACCTGTAGTTAAACTGACCTACCAGCGGTTAAGATGACCCACCTGTGGTTAAGCTGACCTGCTGGGAGGTTTTGTTAAACTGGGTCTCGATATATTTCTGCGAGAAAGCGAACCATCCGGAGAAGGCCATGCCCTCAATCACGGAGCACACGACACACAGCACGTACAGGGGGTTGCGGAACATTCGCCACAGAGACTTCGGCATTTCTGGAATCGACCAAACGGGAATTATTTTTGCTCTAAATTATAATGTAGACCAAATGTTGTAAAATGAGGAGAGAGACTTTGGCATATCTGGAATCGACCAAACGGGAATTATTTTTTTCTTTAAATTATTATGTGGACAAAATGTTGTAAAATGAGGAGAGAGACTTTGGCAATTCTGGAATCGATCAAACGGGAATTATTTTTATCTACATTTATAAAGTGGACAATATTGTGTAAAATGACTAAAGTAAATGAGAGGGAAGGGGTCTGAAGATTTTGTATATGATCTGTATGTGTACAATTTATATAGTTATCTAATTGCGAGGACATATCTCGGGGACATAACTCATAACATTGCTACAAAAGAGGAAAGAGAAAAGATCACAACAATATCGTAAAGGTAAGTACAAGGTTCCCAACAGCCTGTGTAACCCTAGTTATGTTTTAAAAACTGTACGCAGTGGCGTCAGTTATCTAATGGGGGGTGGGAGGTAAGTGGGTTTTGGTCTTGAGAAGAGGTGTGACGAAGGGGTGGGCAGAAAGTGTGACGTAACATTGTTGTTAATATTTTAAAATTTGCAACTTTCTCGCATTTGTAAAGACTTTTTTAAAAATTGTATTTGCAATTGTACAATGTAGATATTGTTGGGGAATACATTTAAAAAAAAAGAAGAAATAACTGTTTTTAGGGACAGAAAGGTTAATTTTGAGTGGGGGGGGTGTAGGGTGAAGTTGAAATATTTACAGGGTGATAGTTGGGGTAAGGGGTGGGGGGGGGGGCTGATGCGATTTTTTCGACGTGTGACAAAGAAGGGGGGGGGGGGGGAAATATCGCCCAAAACAACGATGCTTTAAGAAAATTCGGGGTGGTTAAACAAACTATTAAATATGATTCACTTTGTTTTGAATACAGAACATTTTGTGAGTTCAGCTATTTTTCTTCTGCAAAGGTGTGACCAGTAGCGTATCGAGGGGGGGGGGGGGTGTGCGGACCACACCGGGACACCATTTAGGGGGGTGACACTAAGGCAAAAAATAGCAAAATACATAGAGAAAAATAATAATTCCACTTAATTTAGTAATTAATTCGAGTGTTAAAAAGTCTTTAAAGTCTTTTAAGAGCAAATTTGATTAATCCCGACAAGGGTGGTGGGGGGAGGGGTGCAAATCGAAAGTTTTAGCGGGGTGCAAATCGAAAGTTTGAGAGGGGGGGGGGTGCAAATAAGAAATTGAAAGTTTGTTTCCGGGCGCCGGGAAGGGCCGCTACGCTTCTGGAGGGGTGACACCATTAAGTGACGCACCGGGTAACACCCGACCTCGCTACGCCACTGGGTGTGACATCACACTTTCGTTACACAAGAAACCATAAAAAAAACTTTTCACAAAAATGCTATCAACCATATACTTTTACCAACAACAAAAACAAACCTAAAAATGCCCGTTTGACAGCCTGAAGTTTGCCTAGTTTCGATTTCTCGTGTTCCTTCTTGTCCAACTTGGCAAGCCTGATGTGTCTTGGGAAGAACGCGATCGGCAGAGAAAACAGGCAACAAGCCACGCCTACTATGACAAAACCGAGCCACCACGCGCCAATCCATCTTTGGTCACTTTTTGACATTGTTGTATCTGAAATCGATTTTAAAACAAGAACGTATAGGAAACAATTGGTAAAATTTTTATGGGCTTTTACTCATGTCACATGATCTTTCTGTTTTCTGCAAATCTTTTCACTCCAATTTCATCCGCGTGTGAGATTTCTTGAGCGACCAATACGTGCTTATTTTAGACTTTTTTTTAAAAATCCGGGCGTGGGGGGTGGGGGTGGAAATGAAAATTTCGGAGTGAGGCGCACTAAATTTTGCGGGCGGGGAGGGGGGGGGGAAGCGGACACTGGTGAAATAGTAAGTTTTCTAAAATAAAGTCTTTTTTGTTCGGGGGAGGGTTTAAAAGAAGCCCCGAGACTAAAGCTTTTTTTCTAGTAATTGTCTTATTTTTAGTGTATTTAAAAGGATTTTTCTAAATAGAGGTTTTTAAATTTATTTTGCTTCATTTCATTAAATGCTAAAGTTAACTGTAAATTTTTTTTTTCTTTTTAATTCATTGGAGGGTATTTCCTCCAACACAGTTAAGTATTTCGTGTCAACATATTATGCGCCATAAGTCCCATGTACTCAGACTACAGCCCACATTTTAATCTGGATTTGCTTTCCATCCAATAACAAACTACAAGGCAGCAGTTGTTTAATTTTGGGTTTTTTTTTTCTCCGAGAGGGGTTGCTATCCCCAACTAACAAGACTCATTTGCTCAAGGTCCGAACTCGAGACTTTAACTTTCAAACAAAAGTTACTTCCAAAATTAATCAATCAATCGCCGCAGTAGCGTAGCGAAGGGGGTGGACATATGTCCCCGGGCGCCGACCTTATAGGGCGCCAAAATGGGTTGGAATAATAAATTGAAAGGTTGAGGGCGGTGCAAATTGAAAGTTTGAGGGGGGGGGAGGGGTGCAAATCGAAATCTTGAGGGGGGGGGGGGTGCAAATCGAAATCTTGAGTGGGGTTGGGGTGCAAATCGAAATCTTGAGGGGGGTGCAAATCAAAAGTTTGAGGGGGGTGGGGCAAATCGAAAGTTTGTCCCCGGGCGCCGGGAAGGGTCGCTACGCCTCTGAATCGCCGTTACCTTTCTATCTTATCTGCCAGGATGATTAACCTTCATTAAAAATTTAATTTTCTTTAAAAATATTTGTTAAATCAAATTTTTTTCTATTTTCTATTTTTTATAGAAAGCTTTGCAAATAAATCATGCCCATACCACTGAGGTCAACCGGAAGTGAACTGACAAAACTTCCCAGCAACAATGCAATTGGTGGGCCCAAAATCATAGCGGTGAAGGAGTTTCCTGGGGGAAAAATGAAATGTTAAAATACGGTTAATCAGAATGTAGACTTAACCAGTGGCGTAGCTACCGTAAAGCTAGCGTAAGCAAGGCATAGGGGCCCAAGGCAAATAGGGACCCTTTTTCGAAAGTTTGAGGAGGGTTGCAAATCGAAAGTCTGAGGGGGGGGGGGTGCAAATCGAAAGTTTGAGGGGGTGCAAATCAAAAGTCTGAGGGGGGGGGGGGGGGGGGGGTGCAAATCGATAGTTTGTCCCCGGTTGCCGGGAAGGGTCGCTACGCCTCTGAGGGGCCCACTAACACTTTTTGCATAGGGCTCAAAAATCCTAGCTACGCCACTGGACTTAACACATACGTTGAGTTGAATTTTTTTTTAAAATATTTGTTTGTTGTTGTAGAATTGTAAGCAATTATATTCATGCATTTTAAAACCGACTCATTGCAATATTTCTCATTCATCTATTATATTATCATTCTTTCTCGTTGTTTATATTAACTATGTAATATTATTTCTTTATTCTAATTCTTTAAATGCTATGTTAACGCTATATCACTAGTCATTTCCTTTTTTACAAAATTAAACTGATGTTATTATTATGTTGTTGTTTTTTTTAAACGACCAATGTGAAAAAAAGCTTACTGTTCTTACCGTTATTGAATAAATTGAATAAAATTCAAATACCCAAATATAGTCCAGACTTTGTTTTGTCCTTAATGTTTGTCTCCACGTAATGTGTCACGAGGGGGATCCTGTAAGATTTCACCATCCCACAGACCACTGAAGCCAGGACAAACACCCAGAAGGCCCAGGGCAGGGCAGCTGGGCTGGAGGCGGCGCCAGAGGGGTACGGCCTGGGCTCCGAGAGGTCAAGGTCGGTTAAGTTTGTTCCGGAAGTGATGTTGTCGTCCATGTTTTCCGGTAGACATAGGTACTTCGTAAAACCGTTTTCGGTACCGTTTGGGTTGGAATTGATCACCGTGGCCTCTGGTGATAGAACCAAGTCAGATAGGTATTAGTAATAATAACAATTATAATGAACTAGATAAGAAGAATTAAATCATTCGATATGGATAAAATGGGTCTACGACGTCACTTCCACCCCCCCCCCCCCCCACCGTCAATCATTATCTTTTCCCGTTTGTGTCCAAGACACATGGGGCAGATGAAGTAGAGTTCATAAATTTCAATGACATCGGCCTACAAATAAGCAATAAACCGCCTTTGTTTCCCTAAAGAGTTAGGTACCCATCAGAGCTGGATGGACTCGTTCTTTTGATTTGAACCCAGATTCGAACTTAAGACTTTCGGGTTAGCAGTCTAGATCTCTACCGCTAGGCCTCGACGTCATAATCTCCGAATAATTACCAATTCCTGGTAGTTAGCCCCTCTGGTAATTACCCCCTCTTGTCAATTACCCCCTGTTGATTACCCCCTTCCCTGGAGAATATCTTAATAGATACCCGTTTTTCTATTTCTGTATCCAGCTCCGAACTCTACCCTTATCGGGGTAAATGGTCATTTATTAATAAAGCAGAACTGGGAAATGTCCTAATTCAGATTTTCCGGGCGATGTTAATTAATCTGAGGGTAATGACGTATAAAAAAACCCAGGGTAATTAATCGGAAGTAATGGCAGGAAAGTAGTTACCTACTCCTGGTCAAGCTAATGAAAATTACTAACACATCTCTACCCTACCTTTATCACCCTCTCCCATCTGCGCTCATACAATTTACCCCCCCCCCCCCCACCAGTATGTGCATCTCTCAATGTTCTAGACAAAATGTATTCTTGCCTTGCCAGACCTTGGGCTGCATCAACTTCCCCAGTGACATCACCATGGCCATGACCCCAAAGATGACCCCGGACACAGACAGCAGTCTCGGGATGTGCAGGTATTTGCCAAAATGGCTGCCGAACAGGACGGCTACCAGGTAGCCTATCTCGTTGCTACTCATGATCAGACCTGTAAATACATATCGTTTGACCAACTGGACTCTTATGAACATTTGACCAAACGTATAGGCCTATAAGTGGATAATGGTTAACTGAACTTTTGTATAGAAATAATTGTAGTACTTTCAGTAATAATACTAGGCAATAAAATCATTTATGACACTTTTTCTGTTTGCGCAATTTTCCGTTGCGCATTTGTTATACGCATTTTTCCAATTGCGCATTGTTCTTGGAACTTCCAGTAATATATTAAGTCATAGGATATTATTTAAGTTTCACTTATATGTATGAATTGCCCAATGTTATATTGTCGAAAAATACCGTCCTTCTCGTTTACTTTTCATTTGATATTTACATTGTATGATTGTTCTCTACATATGAATTTTAAGAAGAAATATGTTTATTTCTACAACATTAAAAAGTCCCCTTTCCGGACCCTGACAACCCACTGGGTAGGTGAAATAAAATGCATCTGTTTCTTGACAACGGTACATGAAGTTATAATGTAGTAGCACTATGCTCAGCCACCTTTACTTTCCCTATCGTGAGTTATGTATCAATCCAAGGTAAGTAGACTCAGGGACGTCTAGCGGACTAAGGAAACCTCACATGAAGCAACATGTCATTATGACAGGAGACAAACTCAACATGTTTTTGTATCTAGGCAAGAACAAATACGCCTGATATGTGTTTGAGTTAGGGTTAGTTGTAAATGTTTCGATAAAAGTTCCACTTTCAGACCTAACGATCCAAAAGGCAGATGAAGTAGAGTTCATATGTTTCTCGATCTCGGCATATGAATGGATGATGTGTAAAGCCGCCTTTAGTTTCCCTAACGCATATGTTCTATATTTTTTTCGTCCCGAGAAGAGAGGAGGAGGGGGGGGGGTTCGTACTCGAAAAATTCATGAAAAAAAAAACCCACTCAGGTTAGCAGTCGAACGCTCTACCACCCGACCACGCCGTCCTATTGTTTGGAAGATGTGTTATTAAATTTTTAACCAAAGGATTAAAGCTAATCTAACAGGGTGTAATCGTTTACCTGTTTTGCTGCTTGAGATCCCCAGGTGTCTCTCTATTGACGTGATTTGTGACCCCAGCAAAGATCCCATGGCCATTGTCCAGATCCCAGAAATCCCGTAACAAACGACGAACGCAGGTAGAGTGGGAAACCCTGGAAGTAAACAATCACAGATTATAAGGTATGCAATTAGGGGGGTAGAGCACTGGGCTGCTAGCCCGAAAGTCTCGAAGTTCGAATCCGGGTCCAAGTCAGTAGATCGTTCCTGAGTTCACCCAGCTATGATTGGGAAAGTACACACACACAAAGATACACCCATACACTAGCATTCAAACTAGTGTAATAAGTTAGAGGTGCTATAATTAGACTAATAGAAAATCACATAAAAATTGCATTAAGTGCTTTGATATTTCTTTGTGTCTTCCTTTTTATTTAGTAATTTATTTGGTAATTTAATAGTTGGATTACTTGCTTAGCATCTAGATCTAGGGTCACAAAAAGAAATAGTTAAAACTATTCTGAAATTATAAAATTAATATCGTTGTTTTTTGGGTTTTTTTTTTTGGTTTATTTTATCTATTCGTTTAGTTATATCTTTAAGTGAGATATAATTAAAATAAAAATTCTATCCCTAACAATAGCTTCGATTCTTATCTTTAACCTCAAACTAACAGCGATATGCCGTAAATACGAGGGATAAAGTCATGAATCTCCCATCAGCGATTGCGTAATATCAGGTCAATTCGTATGGTAACAAATGATGACAGTAACTTACTTTTACACAGTCTAGACCTGCAGGGCCCAACACAGCAAGTCCTCTTCAGCATACTCGGCATCACAGTCTATCTCATCTAGTTCGTTAGCTGGTCTCTTCTCTTGGCTAGGGTTATAGAAAATGGCATTGGCAAAAGATTAGAAACTGTGGGTTTAGGATATGATACAGTAGGTTAAAGAGTTTAGGTTACAAGCTGAAGAGACATAGTTGTAAATAGACACAGCTGAAAATAGACACAGCTGCAAAGAGATACAACTGTAAAGAGACAAAGGTACGCTAAAGAGACAGCTTTAAAAGACACGGGTACGCGAAAGAGGCACAACTCTACGCTAAAGATACAGAGCTGTAGAGAGACACAGCTGTTCGCTAATGGATACAGCTGTACGTTTAAGAGACAAAGTTATATGCTAAAGAGACAACATTGTACGACAAGAGACAATGCTATATGCTAAACAGACCAAAACAAACAAACAACGATATGAGCTAAAGAGATAACTGAGCATGTGGCACATTATTATATATATTATAATAGACACTCTACATACTAATTTTTTTTTTTACTAAAGAGACAATGTTGTATGCTGCCGAGGCATCACGGTAATAAAGAATCTATGTATATAATTCTCTACGTGGACACCACCACTACGCAAGCTGACTATCTAACCCTCCTCTAGCCCCATCCCTCGCCCTCAGGCATGTGCAACAGACCATATCGCTATCACATTCTGCTGAGCTGTGGTTCACGCCGAATGTTTACAATCGTAGAGCCGGGTCGAATTAGGGACGGCGATTAGGGGCAGATAATTTAGTTTTTAAACGATTTGAAACTAAGGGGAGGTAACAAGTTCTGATTGATATTTTTCTTTTCTACTGTTAACTGTCCTCACGAACGGCTGCTTTCACTGCGGCGGGGGAAGGGTGGGGGGGGGGAGGAAGAAGGAGGGTAGTGTCGAATTCACAAATTATAAATTACTGAAAAGTAGAAAATATAACACATAAGTAATATTTAAGAAGAGAAGAACAAGATCTATCGTGCGCATGCGCAGATGATGTCTTATTCACATTTAGACTTACGTTGATACTGGACCATACAATTTCCCATCAGGCCCACGAATAGTCCTCGAGACGAACGTTATTCTCGCGTGTGTCGTCTGCTGGATCTGTGTCGTCGTGTAGAAACTGAAGTCTTCTTAGAGCGTTTAACGTTTCCTGGGAGCCAAAGACGTAGGCTGCCTCTTGGTACTGAAACAAATGTAGGGAGATTTTTGACAGACCAATAGCGTCACAAATCAAGGGGCGGTGGGGGGGGGGTGCATTCCACATCGGGTGACACCATTAAGGGGAGGATTCACATCGAAAAATCGAGGTGCAAAGGCGTAGCGAGGGGTGGCGGGGGCGGGGGGACTATGTCCCCGGGCGCCGACCTTAGGGGGGGCGCCAAATTGAAAGTTTGAGGGGTGGGGGGGGGGCAATTGAAAAGTTCGAGGGGGGGGCCGGGAAGGGTCTCTACGCCTCTGGGAGGTGTGTAAGTGTGTGTGTGGAGGGGGGAGGGACACTAAACTGAAAATGCTTAATTATTTGTTGGGGTGGGGTGTCGGTTTAAATGGGTTTATCGGGTGGCACTCGATGCCCGTGAAGCAACTAGGACACACGTTGCTGTTATATCATACACTTACCTACTTTCTGTGTTCCCTCTAAACTGCATTTGGTAAAATACCTATATCTACGCTTAAGACTTTAAGAACACCGCGCACACAAAATACAAGTTGCTTCACATATTTTCCCCCTAGTTGAAACGTTGCCTACCAAGATAATTTAATTTCATTTTCTTCTTCGTTCTTAATAGGGCTGGTAAGTAGGTCACCAACCAGTTATATGGCTCATGCAGGTTTTATTGAACCGTATAACTGGTTGGTGAGCTACTAACCAGCCCTATTGTAATATTGAAGGGGGTATCTTACAACATAATTATAAGTATTACGATTCAACACGTTATGCGCCAAATCACCCGGTTGGCTCCAACTACAACCTGCTTTTCCTTCATGGTGTGTTTACATATCCTTGTCCACCGAGAATAGACTACAAGGCAGCAGTTGTTTGATTTTGGAGTTGTCTCTCCTAGATGAGTTGCTGTTCCCAGCTAGCGTGTCTTATCTGCCCGTCGGTCTAAACTCGGGACTTTTGGAGTGTACAATCTTCCGCTCTCATGCCCGAGCACGCCGACCCTTAGAGTTAATTACAATTAGATTTAATTATTTTAACAAACGTCATGAAACGCCGTGATGTTACCAGTGATGTAACAGCCATAACAAAATAATTTCAGGTCAAAACTACATTAGACTGCGTTGCCTAAGCGGTTCGAAACCGGGTCAAGTCCAGTGTTTCTTCCAGACTTTTTTCTCCGGGGGGGGGGGGGGGGGGGGGGGCGGACACTGTTAAAGTATATATTTTCTATATAAATTATATAAATTTCATTTCGTTCGGGGGGGGGGGGGGGGCTTTGCCCCCAAAGAGATGCCTGGAAGAAACTCTGGTCAGTCAGTATAAAGTCCTTGAGTCCACCCAGCTCTGATGGGTACCTTACTCACGTTAGGGAAAGTAAAGGCGGCTGGGTATAGTGCTGACCACAACTTCCCTTTATATACAGAGGTCAAGAAACATATAAACTCTATTTTATCTTCCCAATGGGATCGCGGGTTCTAAAGAGGAATCTTTACTTTATAAGCATAGTCTAGCTGGAATTCTCAGACTCGCTTGGGTAAGATGTCTCTGAGTTCTTCCAGCTCTGATGGGTACCTGACTTACGGGGAAATAACGGCGGCTGGGCATAGAACTGAACACACTAAATTTTATATTCCGAGATCACAAAAATAGATAAACTCTACTTCACCTGCCTTTGTGGACCGCCATGTCCACAAAAAAAAACTTGAGAGAACAAAACATAATGGGTTATGATAATTAAATACAATTATAGTTTTCCAAACAGAGTTTCTTCCAGACACCTCTTAGGGGAAAGTCCACCGCCCCCCCCCCCCCGCCGAACGAAATGGAATTTATATAGAAAACATATTTTTACCAGTGTCCGCCCCCCCCCCCCCCCCCCCCCCGGAAAATGTTGATCCCCCCCCCCCCCGAAAATATCAAGTCCCCCCCCCCCCCCGGAGAAAAAAGTCTGGAAAAAACACTGTTTCCAAACCCATCAATTTTTTAATTTACAAATTACTTATTGAGTAAGAAAATTGAAAATAATTTTCATAGATATGCTAAATGGAGGAAGTAACTATAGAAATTAATTGTTACTTTGATTATTTTATTTATAATTGTCTCAATGGATTTAATCCGATGATTCGTTTACCCAGAACTGTACTGTTCCATCAACCAGTCCAGTGGTAAAGCGTTCAACTGCTAGCCCAAAGGTCTCGAGTTCGGATCTCGGGCCGGATGCATGGCAACAGTACGTCCCTGAGTCCACCCAGCTCTAATGGGTACCTGACACGTTAGGGAAAGTAAAGGGAACTGTGTATAGTGCTGACCGTACCACCCCTATATGCCGAGGTCAAGAAACATAAGAACGCTGATGCCTCTGCCCTACGGATCGTTAGGTCTGTAAGGGGAACTTTATTACCCACCGGTATAAACAATATCGTGTAACATCTAGATATTCTAGATTGGAGTATACTAGTCGTGCACTTGGATTGACCGACTTCCATCCCTCTGGATATCCGTGTGGTTTCATTGTGTTAGTTTATGTGTGTATGTGTGTGTGTAGGCCTATCTGTGTGTCTGTTATCTGTGGAGTGGGGTGTTCATTTTCAATTTTAAACGTTAAACTTTACAAAAAATAAAAATATGCTCCTGTTAAGAATATTGGGCTACAAATGGAACGCCTGTGAGTGAATAAGCTTTTAGCCTGTGGGGTGATGAGGGGGGGGGGGAGGTGAAGAGCAGTTACGACCACCCTTCTCCTAACCCTAGGTAAACAAGATAAGAAACGTAGTGTGACTGCCTAGTGTCATAAAAACCACAAGAATATTTTTCTATGTCGTCTGAATACTTTATTCAACATTTACCCTTCGTATATTAATGTACTTTCTTTTTTCAGTACACGTATGGAGTGTACACAGAATGGAGTTTACACAGAAAGGAGTGTACATAGAACGAGGCATTGCTCGCTGATGATTTCCTAAATATTCTATACATAATACCCGCCAGAGGCGTAGCGACCCCCCCCCCCCCTCAAGATTTCGATTTGCACACCCCCCATCAAACTTTCGATTTGCACCCCCCCCCCCCCTCAAACTTTTGATTTGCACCTTCCCCCTTCAATTTATTTTTCCAACCCATTTTGGCCCCCCTAAGGTCGGCG